>NC_044566.1:71678554-71980635 GCF_007565055.1 Rhinopithecus roxellana | reverse complement strand
CTTTGTAGGGACATGGATGAAGCTGGAAACCATCATTCTCATCAAACTATGGCAAGGACAGAAAACCAAACACACCATATTCTCATTCATAGGTGGGAATTGAACAATGAGAACACTTGGACATAGGGTGGGGAACATCACACACTGGGGCCTGTTGTGGGGTGCCGGGAGAGGGGAGGGACAGCATTAGGAGAAATACCTAATGTAAATGACAAGTTAGTGGGTGCAGCACACCAACGTGGCACATGTATACATATGTAACAAACCTGCACATTGTGCACATATACCCTAGAACTTAAAAGTATAATTAAAAAACAAAAACTGTCCTTTCCCCATGAAATATTCCTGGAACCCTCATCAAAACTCATTTGACCATATATGGAAGGGTTTATTTCTGGGCTTTCTATTCTATTTCATTGGTTTGTATATTAGGCCATTCTCACACTGCTATGAATAACTGTCTGATACTGGGTAATTTATAAAGTAAAGAGGTTTAATTGACTCACAATTCCACATGGCTGGGAGGCCTCAGGAAACTTACAAACATGGCACACGATGAAGGGGAAGCAAAGCATCTTCTTCACAAGGTGGCAGAAGAATTAATGCAGGAGGAACTACCAAACACTTATACAACCATCAGATCTCATGAGAACACCATGAGAGAAACTTCCTGTATTATTCAGTTACCTCCATCTGGTATCTTCTTTGACAACTGGGGGTAATGAGATTAAGGTGATTACAATTCAAGATGAAATTTTGGGTGGGGACACAGTCAAATGGTATCAGTTTGTATATCTGCCTTTACGCTGGTGCCATACTGTTGTGATTACTGTAGCTTTGTAGTACGTTTTCAAATAAACAAAATGTGAGTCTTCTGGCTTTGTTGTTTTTCAAGATTATTTTAAATATGTGGGGTCCCTTGAGATTCCATGAAAGTCTTAGAATGAGTTTTTCTATTTCTTCAAAAGATGTCATTGAGATTTTGGTAGGAATTGCATTGAATGTGTAGATTGCTTTGGGTACCATTGACATCTCAACAATATTAAGTCTTTTAATCCATGAACATAAGATGTATTTTCTTGCATTTATATTTTCTTTAATTCAGCAATATTTTGTAGTTATTGTACATGTCTTTCACCTCCTTGGTTAATTCTAAGTATTTTGTCCTTTTGGATGCTATTATAAAGAGAATTGTTTTTATAATTTCCTTTTCATATTATTAATTGTTAGTGTATAGAAATGCAATGACTTATGTTGACTTTGTATCCTAACATTTTGGTGAATTCATTATTAGTACTAACAGTTTTATTTTGTTTGTGGAATATATAGGGCTTTTTACATATAGGATCATATTATCTGAAAGCAGAGATAATTTTGCTTCTTTCTTTCCAATTTAGAAGGCTTGTATCCCTTTTTTTCTTACTTAATTGCTCTGATTAGAATTTTCAGTACACCGTTGAATAAATGTTGAATGGCAAAAGTGGACATCCTTGCTTTGTTCTTCTCAGAGGAAAAGCTTTTGACATTATGATTCTTGCTATGGGTTTTTCATATGTGGCTTACATTATTTTGAGGTAGTTTTTTATTCCTAGTTTTTTTTAGTATTATGAGAATATTGAATTTTATCAAATGATTTTTCTGCATGAATTGAAATGACCATTTGTGATTTTTTTCCTTCATTTGGTTTATGTGGTGTATTGCATTCATTGATTTTCATGTGTCGAACCATCTTTGCATTCCAGGAATAAATCCCACTTGGTAAAGGTATATAATCCTTTCAATTTGCTGCTAAATTTTGTTTCTGGTATATTATTGAGGACTTTTGCAACCAGTGTTCATAAGGGATATTGGTCTGTAGTTTTCATTTTTAATATAATATTTTTGTAGAGACAGGTTCTCACTACATTACCCAGACTGGTTTTGAACTTCTGGGCTCAAGGAATCCTCCCACCTCAGCTTCCTAAAGTGCTGAGATTACAGATATAAACCACCATGCCCAGATGGTATTTCTTTTCTTGTAGTATCTTTATCTGGCTTTGGTGTCAGTGGTAATGCTGTGTTCATATAATGAGTTAGGAAGTGTTTCATTATCTTTAATTTTTTGGAATAGTTTGAGAAGGATTGGTGTTCTTCCTTATATTTTTGGTAGAACTCACCAATGAAAACATCAAGTCCATCTGTTTTTTGGGGGGAAATTTTTATGAATTCAATCTTTTTACTAGTTATAAATCTATGTATATTTCTTCATGATTTACTCTCTCAGTATGTCTTTGTTTCTAGAAATTTGTCAATTTCATCTAGGTTATGCAATTTGTGTACAATTGTTCATATTACTGTCTACTCATATTTCTGTGGAATAGGTACTATTATTCCGACTTTAATTCTGGTTTAAGTAATTTGAGTCTTCTCCCTTTTTCTTAATCTATCTAGCTAAATGTTTGCCAATTTCGTTGATCTTTTCAAATAATTAACCCTTAGTTTCATTGATCTTTTCTATGTTTTTCTATTCTCTATTTTATGTATCCTGTAATCTTTATTATTTCCTTCCTTTTGCTAGCTTTGGATTTTGCTTGTTGTTCTTTTTTTAGTTCCTTAAGTTATACAGTTAGGTTTCAGATTTGAGATCTTTATTGTGTTTTAATGTAGGTATAGCTATCAATCTCTGTGTTAGCACTGCTTTTAATGTGTTCATAAGTTTTGGTACATTGTGTTTTCATTTTCATTTCTCCCTAATTATTTTCTAATTTATCTGGAGATTTCTTCTTTCATTCATTGGTTAAGAGTGTGTCGTTTAATTTATGCAATTTTGTGCATTTTTCATTGTTACTGTGTTACTGGTTTTTACTTTTACTAGTTTTACTTCTGATTTTTCTTTTTTGTTATTATACTTTAAGTTCTAGAGTACATGTGCACAATGTGCAGGTTTGTTACATATGTATACATGTGCCATGTTGGTGTGCTGCACCCATTAACTCGTCATTTACATTAGGTATATCTCCTAATGCTATCCCTCCCCCCTTCCCCCTCCCCCCACCCTTTGACAGGCCCTGGTGTGTGATGTTCCCCACCCTGTTACTGATTTCTAACTACATCCCATTGTAGTTAGAGAAGATAGTTTATCTGGTATCTATTAAAAATCTATTGAGATTTTATTTGTGGTCTAACATATGGTCTATTCTAAAAAAAAAAAAAAATCACATGTGCACTTGAGAAGAAGGTATATGCTGTTTTGCAGAGAGTTCTGTATATTTCTGTTAAATCTAATTGATTTATTGCACTGTTTAAGTCCTCTGTTGTCTTGCTTATCTTCTGCTCTGTTGTCTATCCATTTTTGAGAATGGGACATTGAAGTCTCCAGCTATTACTGTAAAACTGTCTATTTCATTTTTTAATTCTGTCAGTTTTTGCTTGAGATATTTTGATGGTATGTTACTAGGTGAGTAAATGTTTATAATTTTTACATCTTCTTGCTGTATTGAACTTTTTCATCAATATTTAATGTCCTTCTTTTTCTCTTATAACCTTTTTTAAAAAAATTTAAAGTCTATTTTCTCTGATATTAGTATAGCCACTCCTGCTTTCTTTGGTAATTATTTGCATGGTATATCTTTTTTCATGCTTCCATTTTCAAACTATTTGCGTCTTTGGATCAAGTGAGTCTTTGCATATAATTGGATCATGTTTTTCTTTTCTTATCCATCCTGCCAATCTTTTTTATGATTGGAGAGTTTAATCCATTTACATTTCAAATATTTATTAATAATGAATAACTTACTTCTGTCATTTGCTATTTATTTTTTTCTATGCCTTATAGCTTCTATGCCTCTTATTTTTGACACAACTGCACTTTTTTTGTGTTTAGTTCTTTTTATGTAGTAAATTGTTTATGTACCTTTCTCAATTTCTTTTGTAATTCTATAACTATTTTTTGTTGTTACAATGGGAATTATCTTAAAATTATAACACTGTAATCTAAATTTATACCATTTTAACTTCAATAACACACAAAAACTCTGCTTCTTTACTCTCTCTGTCTCCATCTTTTTCAATTATTGATATCACTAAATTTCATCTAATATATATTATAGAAAATGTAATTTGAAGCTTTGAACCAAAGTTGTAATAATACTAGCTTTTAGTCTAATAATTGTTTTTTATAAAAATGTATTAGTTTCTTAAATCATGTAGAAAACAAAAATTAGAATTACAAACTGTTTTTACAATAATATGACCTTTAATAATTGCTCATGTATTTGCCATTATTGAGAACTTTATTTCTTAATATAGCTTTGAGTTAGAGTTTAGTTTTTTGTTTGTTTGTTTCATCTCACCCTGTAGGTCTTCCTTAAGCATTTCTCACAGGTCAAGTCTAATGCTGACAACCTCCTTCAGCTTTTGTTTATGTGGGAATGCCTTAATTTCTCCCTCTGTTTTGAAGGGCAGTTTTACGGATATAGGAAGTTGGTTGACAGTTCTTTATTTTAGCCTTTGAATATATCAGCACATTGTCTTCTGGCCTCCAAGGTTTTCTAATGAAAAATCCGCTGATAATCTAATCGAGGATCCGTGTGACAAGTTGCTTCTCTCTTGCTGCTTTTAAGATTCCCTATTCATCTTTGTCTATCGAAAGTTTCATTATCATGTGTCTCAGTGTGGGTGTCTTTGAGTTCATTTTACCTGGAGTTCAGTTGAGTTTCTTGGGTATGTATATTCATGTCTTTCATCACATTTGGTAAGTTTTCAGATATTCGTTTTCATATATTCTCTCCACCCTTATTTCTCTCTTCTCCTTCTGGAACTTGCACAATGCATATATGGTCTACCTCATAGTGCCCTCAGATTCTACAGGGTCAATTTTCTTCAATTTTTTTCTTCTGTACTTCAGAATCAGTAATTCTCATTGTCCTATCTTCAAGTTCATGGGTTCTTTTGCTTACTCAATTCCACCTTTGAATCCCCGTAGTAAATTTGTAATTTCAGTGATTGTAATTTTCAGCTCCAGAATTCTTTGGTTTCTTTTGAGTTTTCCATGTCATTATTGATATTTCAATTTTGTTCATACACTGTTTTCTTGAATATCTTAACATCTTCCTTTAGTTCTTTGACCATTTTTAAGATAGCTATTTTAAAGGCTTTTTCTAATAGATATGCCAACAGGTCTTCTATAGACACAGTCTCTGTTGTTCTTTTTTTCCCTTTCAATTGGCCATACTTTCCTCTATTTCTTTGTATGCCTTGTGACTTTTGGTTAAAAACTAGACATTTGAATCTAATTATGTTGTAACTTTGGAAATAAGATTTTCCCCGTTTCACAACTTTTTCTTTTCTTTTTTTGTTATTGATTTTGCTTATTGCTTTTGATATTACAAAATATTGTGGTACCAAAAATCAGCCAGTCTCTTTGCTAAAGCCTAGCAAGAATCGCCTTGCTTCCATTCCCAATAAACTCCTCTTCTTCATCTGAGACCTCCTCAGCCTGGACTTCATTGTACTGGACTTAAGTTTGGTACACAGACATTGTCCGTATCACTATCAGCATTTTGGTCAAAACCGTTAAACAAGTTTCTAGGATGTTCCAAACTTTCTCACATCTTTTTTTCTTCTGAGCCATCAAAACTGTTCCAACTCTGCCTGTTACCCAGATCCAAAGTTGCTCCCACATTTTTGGGTATCTTAATATCAGCACACCACTCTACCAATTTACTCTATTAGTCTGTTCTCATGCTGCTATAAGTACTTTCCTGAGATGGAGTAATTTATAAAGGAAAGAAGTTTAATTAACTTACAGTTTCATATGCTGAGGAGACCTCAGGAAATCAGGGCAAAGGGGAAACAAGCACATCCTTATTTACATGGTACCAAGAAGGAGAAGTGCTGAGCAAAACGTGGGAAAGCCCCTTATGAAATCATAAGATCTTGTGAGAACTCACTCACTGTCAAGAGAACCACAGTGTGGGGTTAACTGTCCCCATGATTTAATTACCTCCTACTAGGTCCCTCCCAGGACACATAGGGGGATTACAGAAACTACAGTTCAAAATGAGATTTGGGTGGGTCACGGCCAAACCATATTGCATATCTGCTTGGAGTAAGCCTGTTATTTAGAGAGCATTGAAAATTAGCCAGAAAGATGTACTTTTAACTTGGTTGGCTGTAAGAAATTATTGATTTTTTTTCCCATAAGAAAATAATATGATTGAAATAAAAGTGACATTCAGAAATCAAATACAAGTATGAGGTATATGTAATATGTGAACTCAAAAATATGTCTAGAGATGTTCAACTTTAAACCATTGTTTTGGCACATTCTATATATTTAAACTTAAAGTTAATACCTCAAGGTGGGCTATTAATTAATAAACAGTATATATTTATTCAAGTTTGTGTATATATTAGAATCTGCAGAAACTATGTATGTTATAAAGTGAAAATGAAAACATTCTAAAATAAGAAAAATAAAAATGGCTAGATATTTATGAACATTTAACTTCAGAATATGATAGGAATAAATAAGATAATAGGCATGTGTTATTGTGTTCAGTTTTCAGAATAAAATATTGAAGTATGTTATACACATAATGATCATAGATATCTCTTCAGCATCCTGAAATTCACACTATGGAGAAACTTCAGCATACTGATATCTAAAGACAAGGTCAGCTGATTTATAAATCTATGATACCTTGACATGACAGAAATACTGTTTATCACTTAATATGTATTTGAAATGGAGTCTTGAAATACATTTTTTTGGTGGAGGGGACAAACTTTCACTCTTGTCGTCCAGGCTGGAGCACAATGACACAGTCTTGTCTCAATGCAACCTCTGCCTCCCGGGTTCAAGTTATTCTCCTGCCTCAGCCTCCTGAGTATCTAGGATTACAGGTGTGCACCACCACGTCTGGCTAATTTTTTGTACTTTTAGTAGAGACAGGGTTTCACCACGTGTCAGGCTGGTGTTGAACTCCTGACCTCAGGTTATCCGCCCACCTCAGCCTCCTAAAGTGCTGGGATTACAGGTGTGAGCCACTGTGCCCGGGCGCATATTTTTTATCTCTAAGGTTGCTTTCAATGAACGTGTATAGATTTATAAACTATTTTTTCTTATTATTTAAAAGACATTATATATGAATTATATATAATATATGCATTATATATATTTGCCCTCTATTATGCAAGTAATATTTATGAATTTATTGTCTCATTGTAGGAGGGTAGAAAAATGTAAGCAGAACATTTTGTTAGAAAATAATTTAAGTCGAAAGGAATAACAAAAGTATACAGAAAACAAATGAAGAAGAAGTAGAGTCTTTAAATTTAGTCCCAGAAACATCACTATGGCTTAGGTCTTCAGAATATTACATATTCTTCACCTTGTCTCTTGGTTTCTTTCTCCTCTATATTATCTGTTTTGCTGTAGTAAGTTGGGTTGTTCATATCAGTTGGCACTAGTATAACAATAAATAAAAAGAATCAGACAAAAATTTCAACAGATTATGTTTTAGAACTAAAACATAAGATCTATGGTAAAATGTTTCAGTGATACATAGGACAAACTAAAGCTGAAAGAATGTGTATTCTAGTGAAAATCTGATGTGCTCTGCATTACTCAATTGTGTCAACATAGAATCTTGACAAAAGAAAGTTTTAACACAAGTAAGAAAATGATAACATACTAAACACAATGGATAGATTGAAAACAAATTGCTTTGGCAGCTCTTCATATAATTTCAGAGTTTTAGTTTATTTTGACACTTCGTAAGGGTACAATATACCTTACAATAGAGTTACAAATAACCATTTTCTTCAATTTTTGCCTCCTGTATTAAAGAATTTAAAACCAAAATAAAAATAAATCATTTTAGAAAAGAGAGACTACAGTGTCAAGAATCCAGAGTATTAGACATGCCAAGGGCACTAAGAGATGAATCAAGAGGAAAAGAATAAAAGTGCCAAAAATATAATAAAATCTTAGAATTTAGGAAATCTTTAAAGACTGCTAATTTCCTGTGTTCAGGAGCATTAAGTTAAGTGTTGCCAAAATGTAAATTTTTCTAGTCCAATTTGTGCTATCAGAAAAATTGCAAGTCCTTGTTTTTATGCCTTCATTCATTACTTAATAAATATACATTGAATGCCTCCTTTGCTCCTATGCTAGGCATTAGGATAAATAATACATAAGGTCAGCTGGGTGCAGTGGCTCACACCTGTAATCCCAGCACTTTGGGAGGCTGAGGCGGGCAGATCACGAGGTCAAAAGATCAAGATCATCCTGGCTAACACAGTGAAACCCCGTCTCTACTACAAATAAAAAAAAAGCTTTGCTGGGCATGGTGGCAGGGACCTGTAGTCCCAGCCACTCAGGAAGCTGAGGCAGGAGAATGGCATGAACCTGGGAGGAGGAATTTGCAGTGATCGGAGATCATGCCACTGCATTCCAGCCTGGGCGACAGAGCGAGATTCCATCTCGTAAAAAAAAAGTAATAATACATAAGATCATACATAATAAATAATAAGTACAAATATAATTGTGATAATTCTTATGAAGAATTGATATGGGGTATAGAGACAGTATATAATGGGGAAGGTTGACTTATATACTATGTAAGAGAAATCTCCCCCAGCAAAGTGACTTATGAGTTGAGATTGAAGGATAAATAAAAACCAACCAAGCAAACAGTGAGAGAAGAATGTTTCCTGCAGAACGAACAGCGTGTGCAGAGTCTGTAGCTGAAGGAAATAGAGCGTACATTATTGGTTGAATTTATTCCCCCAAAAGATATGTTGAAGTTCTAACTGCAAGTACCTCAGAATGTGCTCTTATTTGGAAACGGGGTCAGTGCAGGTGTAATTTGTTGTTAGGATGAGGTCATACTGGAATAGGATAGACCCTTAATCCAAACTGACCGGTGTCATAAGAGGAGAAGAGATGCAGAAGCAGAGACACAGGAAGAAAGAATGTCATGTTATGATGCTGTTAGAGAGTGAAATGCTGAAGCTGAAAACCAAGTAACATCAATTGCCGGCAGCCGTCAGACTCTAGAAAGAGGCAAAGAATTCTTCTCTACAAGTTTCAGAGGGAGCATAGCTCTGCTGATACCTTGATTTCAGACCTTTAGCCTCCAGAACCAGAGGATCATAAATTTCTGTTGTAAGCCTCCCAGGTTTTGGTACTTTGTTATGGCTTTCCTGACAAACTAATAAAGCACGTGTGAGAAAATGAACAAAAACTAATGTGGCTGGAGATGAATAGAAAGGAGCAGGGGCAGTAGAGGGAGACAGGTAATAAAGGCAGGCACAGCTAGATAGTACCTCAATATGAACATTGCATCGATTTCCGAGATCAGTAAGAAATTATTGAATGTTTTAAACAAGTAGTTGACTTGACATTTGTGTTTTGAAATGACTTATTTAGATTGGAATAAAGGCAAAACTAAATGTTGAGAGATCGCTTAGATGGTTATTACTCTAGTCCCATTACGAGGTGATGAAAATGGGGCCTTGAGACATTACAGTGTACATGGGGAGTTTGGATCATTTAAAATATTTTACAAGGTAAATGTGATGGACTGGATGAAGAATAACAGGAAGGAGGTTATGTCAAGGCTAATTCTGCCAGGTTCTGCATTGTGCTTCTGGATGGATGGTGGTATCACTCACAAAGGGAAGACTAAAATGGGACTAAGTTTGGAAGAGAATATATTGATTTAATCGTGTTTACTTTTAGGTATCGTGAAACATTGAAGTAGAGATGGCAGCAGTTAGAGAGAAGGATCTGGAGCTTCAAGGATGGCATGCTTCCCAGTTTGAGACTGTCCTGATTTACAACTTTTCTGTTGGCCTAATTATTAATAGCATCTACTTTCAGTCTCAAAAATGATTTGGGTTTGTTTGGACAATAAGTTGATGGTTATTCTGATTATATTTGACTAATTTATATACTTAGAACTCTTTCCAGATTCTCATATTTTCTACTTTGTAGGAGAAACGTGTTCGTTTTTTACTCAGTTCTTATTCCCTTCTTTCTCACCAGTAGTGCCTCAATTTCCCTTTACGGAATTAACATTTTTTAAAATTTTCATTATATGAGTTAGCTCAAGGAAAGATCCCCATAGCTTTTAGAATATCATTAAGTCACATTCAACTGGGTACACTGATTGGATTAGGGTAGGGTACATGACACATTTGGAGATACTGAGAGGTTAGTGAATTCCAGCACTTTGTATGATAGGAAAGAGACACCCCATTTCCCTGGATAATGAAGTGTTAGTATGTGAGGGCTGGAACTGTAGTGGCCATTATTGATCACAGGTGAATTATATCAGTCTTGTACTGATGGTGGATGAAAGGCAATGTGTGGCTTGAGGATTACAGATACCAGTGATGGGGAGAGTAGAAAGTCAAAAAGAAGCTGGATTTATGGTGACATGGTTTTAGCTACTGGAGTATAAGTTTCTCGAATCTAGACCTGGTACTGGAGTTTTATTTATGTAGATCAAAATATATCCTTTATTGTGTAGGCCAGCTTGGAATTAGCTTTGTCAATTACAAAATGTTAAGTCCCTAACCAGTATATTTTTTTTTGTAATTGATGGTATTAAATTTATATCTCCTGGTGTAGTGGTTGTAGAGCTAAGTAGGGAGTTTGTTGTTGCTTAACAGAAGACAAAATGTTATTCCTTCTGCCATTTTTTCATATAGTTGCAGATTGAGGGTGGAGTCCTGTGATTTTCAGGTTCTTCAAGTTAACAATACTTGAAAAGATGAAGATGGAATTATCTGTCATCCATGCAGGTAATGCAGAAATGTAACAAGTAGGAGGCACAAAGTTACCCAACTAGCACCTTTTGGGTGTTCATCCTTTGACATAATGAGATCTGTCTCATTATTAGATAATTACTTTTGTTTTATTATTGATTTATTTCTACAGATATGAAATTAATCTTTAGTATCTGAGAGTCTTTTCATCTGGTGTTTAACCAGTTTAACTTGTAGATTTAAGCATATTTTTTAGCTCCTGCCCAGAGTACTCATTCATGCTTATGTTACATTTCTCTGAATAGGGGTGGTTCTTCCAGATTTGATTCTGGGAGTTCTGCAACATAAATATGTTTATCTTGCATTATATGCTTCCAACCTGTGTCAGGTACATATGTTGCTCCTAATAATGAGAAGGCAATATTTATTTTATATTCTCTACATCTTGCATTTCACAGTACATATGAAGTTTATTACTGTGTTTTAGACAAATGCCACACTTGGGCTGGATAACTGAGAAAAATGTAATAAAAATATTTACAAAGTTTTGGGCAAGAGAGTTATGAAAAGCAACAATGTGCAGCATGCTGAAGCTGGTAACAGCAGCGAGCTTTGCCAGACCTAGGCCTGAAGGCACCAGGGAAGGGAAGGGTTACTAGAACCTGGAGAGTTTAATGAAATAGTTGCCGGATGGGGGTTAGAAGAAAATGTCAACCTTTTAGGCACAGAGCAGGCAAAAAGTCTGTGAGGGTGCTGACAAAGGAGATTAACATTTGAGTCAGTAGGCTGGAGGAGGCAGACCCACCCTTAATCTGGTGGGCACCATCTAATTAGTTTCCAGTGAATATAAAGCAGGCAGAAAAACTTGAAAAGGCAAGACTGGCCTAGCCTCCCAGCCTACATCTTTCTCCTTTGCTGGATGCTTCCTGCCCTCCAACATCGGACTTCAAGTTCTTCAGTGTTGAGACTTGGACTGGTTCTCTTTGCTCCTCAAGCTTGCAGGCAGCCTATGTGCAACCTCGCAATTGTGTAAGTTAATACTTCATAAAGTCCCCTTTATATACATATATATGTATGTGTGTATGTGTATACATATATAATATGTGTGTGTGTGTGTATATATATAGACATACCTCTAGAGAACCCTAATACAGGTACATAGCATTTTAAATTTTCTATTTGTCTCTATTTTCTTTTTATATAGCATAATTTGAAACTATATATGAATATATGTTAATTTAATAGATATTTTTAAAATATTTTTATTAACATATATTGACATATATGTAAATATTAATTATATTTCATTCATATTGATATGTATGATATATTCATATACCAATATGAATGAATGAAAGAAAGAGGAGACAAAGAAGATGGAGGGAGGGAGAGAGAGGGGAATAAAGAAGAGGAATTCTAGGTTCTTGGCTTTCTCTGCAACTAATCCAGAATATATGAGGCAAAAAAATGACAAACTCCAAAAAAATTGCTGTCTTGTTACTCTGAGCCCTGAAGTCCCTGACCCGTCTACCTTTTTCTCCTCACCTCTCTGAATCTTGTTTGGTTTATGCATAACATCCAGGGTATATAGCTGTTCTTGGTGAAAGAAATGGAAAAAAGAACAGCCAATTTTTATTATTTGTAGTCACTATGTGGTATAAAGTCACTGCAAACATAGAATTGGCAAATACGGAACCACTACTCTTACAGGAAATACAAGGTTAGTTTCCTGAGAGTGTCTAGTAACAATATTTTTTTAAAAGATGGGTTGACATATAACCTTGTTTTATGTTTCAACACCTTATTTAAAAGATATTGTATTTTCATTAACACTGAATACAAAGCCAACAGCAGTATAACTCATGCCTGAATGAAGCATATCTGACATACGTATTTTCCATAAGGCACACATAGCCTTCATGTGCTTAGGATCATTAGACAAGCACTTCAGCACTATACTTTGGGGCAATTTTAAATAGCAGCATCTCTAACAGAAAGCATGAACAAAAATATGAAAAATGTGTCACTAAATAGTCTGAAAATGTTGCTTGTTTACAGTATAAGAGCTGTAAAAAGAAGGCAGGGCAACATATGATTTGACCTCAGCTCAGAACGTGCACATTGGATGATCTGTATTTTTGGCTGCTCTGCACATGTCTGTGAATGACTACAAAGAAACACAAGTAGAGGAGCTGCAGTTTATGGTGCAGATATGGCCAAGTTCAAGAACAACACCATGCACTAGTCCCAAAAATGGCACAGAAATGGCATCAAGAAACCTCAATTACAAGGATATGAACCTCTTAAAGGAGTGGGCCCTAAGTTCGTGAGGAACGTGTGCTTTGCCACGAAGGAAAAGAAGGGCTTAAAAAGGATACAGGTCAACAACACCAAGGACATGAGTGGACTAGCAGAGGCTGTCAGGGCACTCGTATAGCTCAAGGAGGTCAAGGTCAACACCCCTGAAGGCATCAGCTCAATCTACTTGCCTACATTGCTGACCTAAGCTAGGGCAGCATGTTTATGTCCACATTGTATAGAATGATTTCTCTATCTTTGGGAACATAATACACAATAATGGAATTGCTGGATTGAATGGTAATTCTGCTTTGAGTTCTTTGAGAAATCAACAAACTGCTTTCCACAATGGCTGAACTAATTTACACTCCCACCAACAGTGTATAAGCATTCCCCTTTTCTTTGCAACCTGGGCATGATCTGTTATTTTTTTACTTTTTAATGATAGTCATTCTGACTGGTGAGAGATGGTTTCTCATTGTGGTCTTGATTGGCATTTCTCTAATAATTAGTGACACTGAGAATTGTTTCATATTCTTGTTAGCTGTGTGTATGTCTTCTTTTCGAAAAGTGTCTGTTCATGTCATTTGCCTACTTTTTAATGGGGTTGCTTGTTCTTTGTTAATTTGTTAATTTCCTTATATATTTCAGATATTAGACTTTTGTCAGATGCATAGCTTGAAAATATTTTCTCTCATTCTGTACATTGTTTAATCTGTTGACATTTTATATTGCTGTCCAGAAGCTCTTTAGTTTAAGTCCAATTTGTCAGTTATTATTTTTGTTGCAATTGCTTTTGAGATATTCATCATAAAATCTTACCAAGTTCCTATGTCTAGAATGGTATTTCCTAAGTTATCTGTCAGGGATTTTGCAAGTTTTAGGTTTTACATTTAAGTATTTAATCTATCTTGAATTGATTTTTGTGTATGATATAAGGAAAGAGTTCAGTTTCAATCTTCTGCATATAGCCAGTTAGCCAGTTATCCAGCACCATTTATTGAATGATGATTCCTTCCCCTGTTGCTGGCTGTATTAGTTCATTTTTACGCTGCTATGAAGGACTACCTGAGTCTGGGAAATTTATGAAGAAAAAAGGCTTAATTGACTCACAGTTCTGAATGGCTGGGGAGGCCTCTGGAAACTTACAATTGTGTTGGAAGGTGAAGAGGAAGTGAGGACCTGCTTCACATGGCAACAGGGCTTGAGGAAATTGCTAAACACTTTTTACCATCATATTTTGTGAGCACTCACTCACTATTATGAGAACAGTATGAATGACTCCCATGATTCAATAATCTCCCAATAGGCCCCTTCTCTGACACAGGGGGATTAAAATTCAAGATGAGATTTGAGTGGGGTCACAGAGCCAAACCATATTATTCCACCCCGGACCCTCCCAAATCTCATGTCTTTCTCACATTTCAAAACCAATTATGCCTTCCCAACAGTCCCTTAAAGTCTTAAGTCATTCCAGCATTAACCCAAAAGTCCAAGTCTAAAGTCTTACCTGAGACAACGCAAGTCTCTTCCTCCTATGAGCCTGTAAAATAAAAAAATAAGTTAGTTGCTTATAAGATGCAGTGGGCCCAGGCATTGGGTAAATGTTCTATACAAATGGGATAAATTGTCCAAAACAAAGGGGCGACAAGCCCCTTGCAATTTGTAAACCCAGCAGGGCACTCATTAAATCTTAAAGCTCCAAAAGTAATCTCCTTTGACTGCATGTCTCACATCCAAGAAATGCTGATGCAAGAGGTAAGTTCCCAAGGCTTGGGCAGCTCTTTCCTGTGGCTCTGCAGGCTACAGCCCCCATGGCTGCTTTCATAGGCTGGTATTGAGTGCCTGTAGCTTTTCCAGGCAGATGGCGTAAGCTGTCAGTAGACCTACCATTCTGGGGTCTGGACGATGGTGGCCCTCTTCTCATAGCTCCACTATGCAGTGCCCCAGTGGGGACTGCGTGTGGGGGCTTCAACACACATTTCCCCTCTGCACTGCCCTAGTAGAGGTTATCCATGAGGACTCCACCCCTGCAGCAGACTTGTCTGGCCTGGACATCCAGGCATTTCCATACATCCTCTGAAATCTAGGTGGAAGCCCCCAAACTCTTGCTTTCCGTGCATCCAACAGAGCCAACACCACACGAAAGCTGCAAAGGCTTGGGACATGCACCTCTGAAACCACAGCCCGAGCTGTAACTTGGCCCCTTTTAGCCATGGCTGGAGCTAGAGTGGCTGGTATGCTGGGCACTGCATCCTCAGGCTACACAGAGCATCAGGGCACTGGGCCCTGCCTATAAAACCATTTTTTCTGTCCCATGTCTCTGGGTCTCTGATGGGTGGGGCTCCAATGAAGATCTCTGAAATGCCCTGCAGACATTTTCCCTTTGTGTTGGTTATTAACACTTGGTTCCTTGTTTCTTATGCAAATTTATGCAGCAGGCTTGAATTTCTCCTCAGAAAATGGGTTTTTCTTTTCTATTGCATGGTGAGGTTACAAATTTTCTGAACTTTTATGTTCTGCTTTCCTTTTAAACAAAAGTTCCAATTTCAGATAATCTCTTTATGAAAATATATGACTGTAAACTTTTGGAAAAAGCCAGGTCACCTCTTGCATACTTTGTTGCTTAGAAATTTCTTCCACCAGATACTGTAAATCATCTCTTTCAATTACAAAGTTCTACGGGTCTCTAGGGCAGGGGCAAAATGCCACCAGTCTCTTCGCTAAAGCATAGCAAGAGTGACCTTTACTCCAATTCCCAATAATTTTCTCATCTCTGTCTGAGATCACCTCAGCCTGAACTTCATTGTCCATATCATGATCAGCATTTTGGTCAAAACCATTCAGCAAGTCTCTAGGAAGTTCCATTCAGCAAGTCTCTAGGAAGTTTGTCATTGGTAGCTTGATAGGAATACCATTGGATCTATAAATTGCTTGGGGCAGTATGGCAATTTTAACAATATTGACTATTTCTGTCCATAAACATGGAAAGCTTTTCTGTTTGTTTGTGTCATCTCTGATTTATTTGAGCAGTTTTGTAATTTTCATTGTAGAGATCTTTCACATATCTGATTAGTTTTATTCCTAGGAATTTCATTCTTCTTGTGACAATTGTGAATGGAATTGTGTTCCTGATTTGCCTCTCACTTGGCTGTTCTTGGTGTATAGGAATGCTAGCAATTTTTGTACATTGATTTTGCAAATATTTTCTCCCATTCTGAAAATATTTGCAAAGTATTTTGCAATTTTGTATTCCGAAACGTTGCTAAAGTTGTTTATCAGACCTAGGAGATTTTGAGCAGAGACTATGGGGTTTTCTAGGTACAGAATCATGTCATCTGCAAATGGATAGTTTTACTTCCTCTCTTCCTATTTTGATGCCTTTATTTTTTTCTCTTGCCTGATTGCTTGTTCAGGACTTCCAATACTATGTTAAATAGGAGTGTAAGCTAGAATCTTTATCTTGTGCCAATTTTCAAGTGTAATGCTTCTAGCATTTGCCCATTTAGTATGATATTAGCTATGGGTTTGGCATAGATGGCTCTTATTATTTTGGGGTATGTTCCTTCAATGTTAGGGTTTTTAACATGAAGGAATGTTTTATTGAAAGCCTTTTCTGGATCAGTTGAGATAATCACTGGGTTTTTGCTTTTAGTTCTGTTTATATGATTAATCACATTTATTTATTTTTGTGTTTGTGTGTTAAACCAATCTTGCATATTTATTTATGATAAAGCCTACTTTACATAGATGATAAAGTCTACTTGATATACTTGATATCTGGGATGAATTGACTTTTTGATAAACCGCTGGATTTCATTTGCTAGTATTTTGTTGAGGATTTTTGCATCTGTGTTCATCAATGACATTACCCTGAAGTTTTCATCTTTTGTGTGTGTCTCTGCCAAGTTTTGGTATCAGGTTGATTCTGGCCTCATAGGATGAGTTAGGAAGGAGTTCTTCCTCCACAATTATTTGGAGTAGTTTCAATAGGAATGGTACCAGCTCTTCTTCATGCAACTGGTAGAATCCAGTTGTGAAACTGTTTAGTCCTGGGTTTTTTTTCTGGTTGTTAAGGTCTTCATTATTGATTCAATTTCAGAACTTGTTAGTGGTCTGTTCAGGAATTTAATTTATTCTTAGTTCAATCTGGAGAGGTTCTATGTTTTCAGGAATTTTTCCATTTCTTCTAGGTTTTCTAGCTTGTGTGCATAAAGATATTCATAGTATTCTCTGAGGGATTTTTGTATTTTTGTGGGGTTCAGTGGTTATTTCCCATTTGTTATTTCTGATTGTGTTTATTTGGATTTTCTCTTTTATTAGTCTAGCTAGTGGTCTATATATCTTATTAATTCTTTTCAGAAACCAAATCCTGGATTCATTAATCTTTTTTTTTTTTTTTTTCATCTCAATTTCCTTCAGTATAGCTCTGAATTGGGTAACTTCTTATCTTCTTCTAGCTTTGAGGTCGGCTTGTTCTTGTTTCTCTAGTTCCTCTCTAGTTCCTATAGTTGTGATGTTAATGTCATTAATTTAAGATTTGTCTGACTTTTTGATGTGGATGTTTAGTGCTATAAACTTCCCTCTTAAGACTGCTTTAGCTGTGTCCCAATGATTCTGGTATGTTGTATCTTTGTTCTCATTAGTTTCAAAGAATTTCTTTATTTCTGCCTTAATTTTGTTATTTATCCAAAAATCATTCAGGAAAAGGTTGTTTCATGTCCATGTAATTGTATGATTTTGAGTGATTTTCTTCATATTGATTTCATTTTTATTGCTCTGTGATCTTAGAGTGTGGTTCATATGACTTTGTTGTTTTTTTTCTTTTTCTTTTTTTTTATTTTATTTTTTCGAGATGAGTTTCACTCTTGTTGCCCAGGCTGGAGTGCAATATCACGATCTCAGCTCACTGCAACCTCTGCCGCCCTGGCTCAAGTGATTCTCCTGCCTCAGCCTCCCGAGTAGCTGGGGTTACAGATGCCTGTCATCACTTCCAGCTAATTTTCGTATTTTTAGTAGACAGGGGGTCTCACCATGTTGGCCAGGCTGGCCTCAAACTCCTGATCTCAGGTGATCCACCCACCTCAGCCTCCCAAATTGTTTTTTCTTTTTTTTGAATTTGCTGAGTATTGTTTTATGTCTGATTGTGTGGTTGATTTTAGAGTACGTCCCATGTGCCGATGAAAAGAATGTATATTCTGTTGTTTTTTGGGTGAAGAATTCTGTAGATATCTATTTTCTATTCTCTTACTTTGAACCTATGGGTTTCATTGCATATCAGATGAGTCTCTTGAAGACATCATACCATTGAGTCTTATTTCTTTATCCAACTTGCCACCCAGTGCCTTTTAATTGGGGCATTTAGCCCATTTACATTCAAGGCTAGCATTGATATGCGAAGATTTAATACTGTCATCCTGTTGTTAGCTAGTTATTATATATACTAGTTGGTATGATTGCTTTATGGTGTGACTTTGGTCCATATACCTAAGTGTGTTTTTGTAGTGGCTGGCAACTGTATTTCTTTTCCATATTTAGCACTCCCTTCAAGACCTCTTGTAAGGAAGGTCTGGTGGTAATGAATTCCCTTAGCGTTTGCTTCTCTGAAAAGGATCTTATTTCTCCTTTACTTATGAAGCTTAGTTTGGCTGGATATAAGATTCTTGGTTGGAATTTCTTTTCTTTAAGAATGTTGAATATGGGTTTCCAATCTCTTCTGACTTGTAAGGTTTCTGCTGAAAGGTCTGCTGTGAGCCTGATGGGGTTCCCTTTGCGGGTGACCTGCCTGTTTTCTATAGCTGTCTTTAACATTTTTTCTTTTATTTTGACTTTGTAGAATCTGATGACTATGTGTCTTGGGGATGGTCTTCTTGTGTAGTATTTCACAGGCATTCTCTGTATTTCCTGAATTTAAATGTTGGCCTCTCTACTGAGGTTGGGCACATTTTCACGGATGATACCCTGAAATTGTTTTCCAAGTTACTTGCTTTCTCTGTCTTTCAGAGACACCAATGAGTCTTAGATTTGGTCTCTTTCCATAATCCCATGTTTCTTCTTAGAGGTTGTGTTCAATCATCTTTATTGTTTTTTAATTTATTTTTGTCTGAGTTATTTTGGAAGACTGGTCTTTGAGCTCTGAGATTCTTTCCTCAGCTTGGTCAGTTCTGCTGTTAGGGCTTGCAATTGTACTTTGAATTTCTTCAAGTAAGCTTCTCAGCTCTATTAGATCAATTTAGGTCTTTCTTAAAATGGCCATTTCATTTTTCATCTCCTACATAGTTTTATTCCTTTAAATCCTTGAATATATATCCAGCCAAACTAAGCTTCATAAGCTCAAGCGATCCTATTTCAGTCTCCTGAGCAGTTGGAATTACAGGTGGGTGCTACAATGCCTGACTAATTTTTTAATTTTTTATAGACATGAGGTCTCACTATATTGCTCAGGCTGGTTTTGAACTTCTGAGTTCAAGTGATCCTCTGGTCTTGGCCTCCCAAAGTACTAAAATTATAGGTGTGAGCATCTGCACCCAGGCTAATGAGCATTTTTACTCTGTTTCATTAAAATCTATTAATCCATGTTGCATTTAGAATCAATCTGTTTCCCATAAATGATGTGATGTAACTTATTGACCACTTGAGAAATATTTGATACACTGAGTTACTGTACGTTTTCTAAATGTTGACCCATTAATTATAAAATCCCCACAAACTGATTTTGTTACTATTACTACTAATCTCATCACAAAATTGAGACCCTAACTTTTGGCTGAAATCTTGCATTTTATTGTTGGTAATAAATACTGTTAACTTTTTTTTGAAGTGAAGGCCTACTTGATTCATTTTGGAGATGTCTGCCAAATACTAGAGTCTGAATAACTGTAGTTATTTTTTCCATGAAAGGAATAATAATTCAGCTCCAAATTTAACCAATCATGCAAGTACTTTTGCTTGAGACAATTTGTACTTCAGTTTGTAGCAGAAGTGCTTTATACATACTTCCCATCTATTCACACGGACTATTTAAGAGAAGCGTACTCCTCAGCTATCAAGATTTTAAAAATTTATTAATTTGTATTGCTTCATCAAGAAAAGTTCAGTGAAAATGGCATTTTTAAGTAACTGTGAGTACGTGGCAGTGAAGAATTCAGTAACTACTGGGACAATGGGACAACTTGGCATTGCAACCATGATTTGAGCTAAGGCACCAGTAATTTTATCCATCATTGCTTGTGCACCATCAGGAAAGATACCAACATGTGAAAAAGGTGATGATGTAAGAGTATTATAAAAATAAGTTTAACTACATGAACTCTATGAAAGGGTCTTGGGTACCCCCACCTCTACCCTAGGTTTTATGATGGAACTTTGAGAATTGTTGATTTAATTTTTAGTGTTGAACAAATATATTTTATTTTGAAAGGATAAAATATGTCAAGTTGTCACTTTGTGAAGTTGTGCCTCTTTGGGTATTGTCTAATACATTCTTCCTTAGCCGTAATCACAAAATAGTCTCCTATTGTCTTCTGTTAACTTTATACCTTTTATATTTTGACATTTCAGTGATGTCAAATTCATTTTAGATTATGATGAGAGGAACAGATCCATCTTTATTCTTCTTCATAGATTAAGGAGAATTTCTCAGTAACATTCAATACATATTCCATTGTTTTCTTACTGAGGGAGTATTCTCATATATTTTCAGATACTAAGTTCTGCATATACATAGATTGTTTTGGGTTTCTCCATTTGGCTTATTTATTTATTTATTTTTGATTTATCTTTTCTACAACAGTTTAACACCATTGAACCCACCGAGACTTTGTAATATAGCTTAACATTAAGCAGGAAACATCTCCTGTTTTTGCTTTCTATTTCCAAATCATCTTAGCTTTGGTAGATCATATTTTTCCCCAGGATAACACTTAGTTTATCAATTTTCTTCCCCAAATCCTCCTGGAATATATATTAAAACTTCATTGAATATATAGATTAATTTGTAAAAATTGGCATCAATATTGTAAAGGTGTTTTTTGATAGTTTCCTTTTATCATTTAATAGGCTTTAAAAATATATTCTATAGTAATTTTGTACATGGTTTATTATGTCCTGGCTACTTTAGAGTTTTGTTGCTACTATAAATATTTATTTCTATTTTTGTTATTTTTGATGTTCTACTATATATTGATTTTTATAAGTTGATTTTTGTATTTGGAAACCTTGCTAATTCTAAGAATTATCTGATTCTCTTGATCTTGTCTTTATAGTATCATATATTAAAATTTTATACAATAATGTACATATGATAAATGGTAATATAGTTTATATTGTAATACAAATAAAATACATGTTATAACATAAATTGTTTTTATTACTGTATGATAATGAAAATTTTTTCTTTCTTATGCTTGTAAATTATTTTTCTTCTTTGATTTGTTGATTTGAACATGCTCTATCATTTGTGAGAAGAGGTGCTTTGACAAGGAGCAACTTTTGCTTGTTTCATGAATTAAGAAGTTTATTTCCTCTTTGTTTTCGCCTTTCCTCATCTTAAATAACATATAGCAAAGTTAGAAATTTTATATTTAAACCTGATAGTATTTATGTTTTCTAAGGGACTATAATGTAGTTAAACATTTCATGATTTAGTAAAATGATGTTTTGATGTTTTTTAAGCTTATTTCTGTTTTACATTCTATTTTTATTTTATTTTTTTCATCCCTGCCTGCCTTTTGTTGAATTATTTGATTTTGCTTCATATTTCATTTATTCTCCTCTTGTGGTTTGGGAGTTACACGTCTCATTTCTTTTCCTCTAGTGGTACTTTTAATTCTTTTAAATACTATTACATTTTTGTTTTTTATAAAATTATATGTACTAAATACATGATTTCAGCAATACAGAAACATATTAAACATAAAAAATGTACCCCAAATGTAATTATCTTTGTATTACTATTTTTGCCATTATTTGAATCTTATTTGAGATATCTTTAGGCAAAAGTAGTATTTACACGTATATACAATGGATGTATAAATATGGAGGTTTTTTTAAAGGATTGTTTTGATTGTAATTAATACAAATCTCAAATGATCTGACACATAAGGAGACTTTATTGCCAGAAAGATAGTGATGCTTAGATACTGAATGATAAGAATAAGGGAATTTTAAGCATTACCCATTTTTGTTATATTATTTAATGACAAATTATAAAGGGATGAGTGCAGATTATAATGCTATGCACCTATTTAAAAGTAATCCAATGAAACCTCCAGTTTGACCTTTGATTTGGAATCATGAAGGGACAACAAGTGCAATTTAAGTTAGTTAAGATTGTTTTTCAAACAGTCACTCAAAAACAGATATTTATTTATTCTGTACCTACTACTATGTGCCATACACTGTTCTAGGTGCCTGGAATATATTGTTGAACAAAACAGATCAAACTCCCTTAACTTGTAATGGGAGGCAAACAACAAAAAGAAATATAGTAAGTCATAAATTACACAGCATTTTGAAAGTTGATAAGAGTAGAGAAGAATTTTTAAAAAATTACAAAAAAAAAAAAGGAGACTGGGGGAGAATCTGAAGATGGCTACAATTTTAAAGATGGGGGTTGGGGTAGGCTTCATTTATGTCTGAAATCTGACCAAAATGTTGAGATAAAAGAGGGAGTTAGCTAAGCAGCTATTTGCAGGGAAAACATTTAAGGCCGAGGGAAGAGCCAATGTATGGGTGCTATAAGGAGCATGCATGCTTTGTTTAAGGAACTAGTGACTACTGTGTATAGAGCCAAGAGATTTAGAGAGACGAAAGTGCAAGAACCATTTAGAGAAGTAGCACAAGGGTAGGGGTTGGAGAAAAGAAAATATGCAGACTCTTGTAGACATTGAAAAGGTTTTCTTTTTTATTCTGAGGTGTGAAGTTGTTTAGAGAGTTTTAGGAAAGTGATGACAAGATTTGATTTCTGTGTTGAGAATAGATTGTAGGGGGTGCAAAGGTAGAGACTGGTTGAGCAGTTGGGAGTAATTGCAGCAAACTAGATGAGAAAGAATGGTGGAATAAAATAAGGATGGTGAAAAGTGGTAACATGTTGGATATATTTGAAGGTAGAGTCAACGGATTTTGCTAAATAAGTAGATGTGGGGCATGAAAGAAACATAGGATCAGGATAACTGTGATATTTTTAGCTTGAGAAACTGAAGGGATGGATCAGTTGAGATGGGGTAAAACTGGTCTGTGACTAGAGAATTGGAGAAATTGTCAGAAAGTCAGTTTCCAAAATATTGAGTTTGAAATGTCCAGAAGACATTTATATTATTAAATCTAAAGTTCAGGAAAAAATGTTTGGATTAAATAAAAAATTTAGAGTTGCCCACATATAAGTAGATTTTAAAGTTGTGGTGGAGCTTTAGGTTACCGGGAGAGAGAATGTAGAAAGAAAGGAGAAGCCACATGCCACAGCTCCAACTCACTTTCCTTTCCTTATCTGGGAAAAGACTGGCTCTCTAGTCCTCTGTAGATGACTCCTTCCTCCTCTCCCCTCTTTCCCATCACGCGCCCATCTTATCTAAGAAAGCTTAAATGTTTAGCCAATTGGGTCTAGTTTACATTGTGCAGTCCGACCCCAGCCAATGGGGAAAGGACACGGGGCAGGAGTTGTATTCGGAATAAAAGCTTCTACTCTCCTTTCTTCAGTGTGCTTTGGCAGCAACCAGCCCTACGAGAAGCACCCTACTGCGAAAAAGTAAATTTGCTTTGCTGAGAAAAAAGGAGGGGAGGAGAGGAGAGGGGAGGAGAGGGGAGGGGAGGACAATGGAAGAACTTTGAGAGGTCAGGTAGAAAAGGAATCAAGAAAGGAAACAAAAGCAGCAGGCAGTGATGAGGAGAAAACCTGAGTGTGGTTAAGAGAGGCCAAGTGAAGAAAGTATATCAAGGAAAACCAAAATATCAACTGTGGCAAAGGTTGCTGCTAGTAAGCCAGTGAAGATAACTGAACTCAACATAGATTTAGCAACACACAGATTATTGGAGATATTAACAAAGCAGTTTGGTAGAGGGATAGGCAGAAACCTTTATAAGAGTGTGTTTAAGAGAAAATGTAAAGAAAGAAGTTGGAGACAGCAAATATAAACATACTTTTTACTGCAAAGGAAGGAAGAGAAATTAGGGCTTTAGGGAAGAACTGGCACATAAATAAAACCAAGTCAAGTGAAATAATATATTTATTTCAATTTCATTTATTTTTAATGGGAGAACAGAAAGGGAGAAATCAATGATTCAGAAGAGGGTAGAGTTTGTGAAGTGAATCCTTGGAGCAAGTGAGAGGGGATGGGATCTAGTGCACAAGTAGGAGGGATTTAGACAAAACTAGTATCTTATTTTTAGTTTGTTATTTTCTATATACCCTTTTAGGAGTGCTAAATAGTGGGATAGTGGAAATCAATCCACATGTGTTTCTTTGGTGATCTAATCAGTACATTTTCAGTTCTACAGATGAAGTCACCAATAGTCAACCTCCCACAATTCTTCATAGACTAAGTTTAAAATGTGTTATTTTAAGGTGACTTTTTGATCTGAGTTGAATTATTGCATTTAAATGGTTGTCATTACCAGTGGTCTTGATTTATGAACTATATAAGCTTCTCTCTTCCCCAATTTTAAAAGAGCTATGTCTAAGTTAATGTTTAATTGCCCCTTGAACAATTCAGGGACACTTTTATAATGTCCTTGGGAAGGTGGTGGTGAATTAAAAGTAAATAAATAATACCAGTAAATAATGCAAACATTTTTTAAATTATATAATAACTCTCAGCAGTTCAGATCTATGCATCTTTAAAGTAGAATTCTCAGAAAATATCCAAAAGTTAAGACTTTTAATTTTTGATTTATATGGGGAACAAATATAAGAATGGAGATTGTAATCTATTTCCTGTTAGTAGGAATTGTGGATTAGTGATTGTCCTTATCTTGCCAGATTGTCCTATGGCATTTGACGTTATTGCTAATTCATTGAGACCATCTTATACCTCAGTTTCTTTTTTTTTTAAACATAACTTTAAAAAATACTTTTGTCATAATTTGTTTATAATCTTCTTTGTATATTTTTATTTAATTACCCTTTTAAGTGTATTTATACTTATGGCTTCTACCCCTGGCATTATGTGCCTTTGAATCTGTATACTCTTCCTGTTATATTCTATTGATTATGTTGCAGTCCAGAACACTTGATCTACACCCAACTACTTTCTGATTATCTCTATGTGATCATCCCACAGGGGTCTCAAATTTTCTATATTTCAAACTTAACTTATGATCTCCTTCTATACTTGGTCATCCCTCTTTCCTCCCTGCCTTCATGAATAATGTGAAGATGTACCAAACGTCTAAACTAAAACACTGATAGTAATCCAGGACCCCATCTCAATCATATCCAAAGAGTAATAAAGCCTTTTTGATTCTATATTCTTGATCTCTCTCGATTCTTACTGTCATTGTCTTTGTGCTGCTTACATTAATGATCATCCAGAGTATTATTGATAAGACATACAATATTTACTAAACAATAATTATAGTTAAAAGCTTGACATGTTTTTTCTCACTTAAGTTTCACAATAAGCTCATGATGTGAGTACTATTGCTATTTCTATTTTTTTTCTTTAAAAAAAAAAGGGCCACATATGCAGAATGTACAGGTTTGTTACATAGGTATATAGGTGCCATGGTGGTTTGCGGCACCTATTGACCCATCCTCTAATTTCCCTTCCCTCGACCCCCACCCACCAACAGGCCCTGGTGTGTGATGATCTCCTCTCTGTGTCCATGTATTCTCAGTGTTTGACTCCCACGTATGAGTGAGAAGATGTACTGTCTGGTTTTCTGTTCCTGTGTTAGTTTGCTGAAGATGATGGCTTCCAGCTTCATCCATGTCCCCAAACTTATTCCTTTTTATGGCTGCATAGTATTCCATGGTGTATATCTGCCACATTTTCTTTATCCAGCCTATAATTGATAGGCAATTAGGTTGATTCCATGTCTTTGCTATTGTAAATAGTGCTGCAATAAAAATACACATGCATGTGTCTTTATAGTAGAATGATTCATATTCCTTTGGGTATATACCCAGTAATGGGATTCCTGGGTCAAATGATATTTCTGGTTCTAGGTCCTTGAGGAATTGCCATATTGTCTTCCACAATGGTTAAACTAATTTACATTTCCACCAACAGTGCAAAAGCATTCCTATTTATCCACAGTCTCGCCAGCATCTATTATTTCCTGACTATTTAATAATCACCATTCTGACTGGCATGAGAGGGTATCATTGTGGTTTTGATTTGCATTTCTCTAATGATCAATGATGTTGAGCTTATTTTTGTATTTGTTTTTTGGCCACATAAATATCTTCATTTGATAAGTGTTTGTTCATATCCTTTGCCCACTTTTTGATGTGTGTGTGTGTTTTTTTTTTCTTGTAAATATGTTTAAGTTTTTTTGTAAATTCTGGATATTAGACCTTTCTCAGATAGGTAGATTGCAAAAATTTTCTCCCATTCTGTAGGTTGCGTGTTCACTCTGATGACAGTTTCTTTTGCTGTGCAGAAACTCTTTAGTTTAATGAGATCCCATTTGTCAATACTGGCTTTTGTTGCTATTGCTTTTGGCATTTTTGTCATGAAGCCTTTGTCCACACCTATGTACTGAATTGTATTGCCTAGGTTTTCCTCTAGGGTTTTTATGGTTTGGGGCTTTACATTTACATCTTTAATCCATCTTGAGTTAATATTTGTATAAGGTGTAAGGAAGGGGTCCAGTTTCAATTTTATGCATATGGCTAGTCAGTTTTCCCAGCACCATTTACTGGATAGGAGATCCTTTCCCCATTGCTTGTTTTTGTCAGGTTTGTCGAAGATCAGATGGTTGTAGATGTGTGGTGTTATTTCTGAAGTCTGTGTTCCGATCCATTCATCTATATGTCTATTTTGGTGCTCATACCATGCTGTTTTGGTTACTGAAGCCTTGTAGTATAGTTTGAAGTCAGGTAGCCTGATGCCTGTAGCTTTGTTTTTTTTGTTTGTTTGTTTGTTTTGGTTTTCCTTAGAATTATCTTGGCTATACAGGGTCTTCTTTGATTCCATATGAAATTTAAAATAGTTTTTTTCTAATTCTGTGAAGAAGTCAATGGCAGTTTGACGAGAATAGCATTGAATCTGTAAATTACTTTGGGCAGTATGGCCCATTTGGAGGAGAAGAGGTACTCTGGCCTTTTGGGTTTTCATCATTTTTTTCATTGATTCTTTCTCATTTTCATGAGTTTGTCCAGTTTCAGTCTTTTATGCTGCTGACCCTTGGATGGGGTATTTGTGGCGGCCTTTTTTGTTGTTGTTTTTGTTGATGCTGTTGTTGTCAGTTTCTGCTTGTTTGTTTCACTTTCTTTTTTCCTTTTTCCTTCCTTCCTTCCTTTCTTTCTCTCTCTCTCTCTCTCTCTCTCTCTCTCTTCTTTCTTTCTTTCTTTCTTTCTTTCTTTCTTTCTTTCTTTCTTTCTTTCTTTCTTTCTTTCTTTCTTCTTTTCTTTTCTTTTCTTTTCTTTTTTTTTGATGGAGTCTTGTTCTGTCATCCAGTCTGGAGTGCAGTGGCACGATCATGGCTCACTGCAACCTCCGCCTCCCAGGTTCAAGCAATTCTCCTGCCTCAGCTTCCCAAGTAACTGGGATTACAGACATATGCCACCACACCTGGCTATTTTTTTTTGTATTTTTAGTAGAGAAGGAGTTTCTCTATGTTGGTCAGGCTGGTCTCAAACTTCCGACCTCAGGTGATCCACCGACCTCGGCCTCCTAAAGTGCTGGGATTACAGGTGTGAGACATCGCACCTGACCTTGTTTTACTTTCAATAGTGAGATCCTTCTTCTGTTGGGTTGCTGCAGTTTGCTGGGGGTTCACTTAAGGCCCTGTTCATCTGATTTGCACCCCTGCCTAGAGATGTCACTCAAGGAGGCTGGAGAGCAGCAAAGATGGGTGCCTGCTCCTTCTTCTGGGACCTTTGACCTTGAGGGGCACCAATCTGATCTCAGTAGAATTGCTCCTGTATGGGGTATCTGATAACCCCTGTTGGAGGGTCTCACCCAGTTGAGTGGCATGGGGAGCAGGACCTGTTTAATGAAGCACTTTGTCCCTTGGTGGAAAGGGTGTGTTTCGCTTGAGGGAAACCCACTTGTCTGGGCTGCCCAGATTCCTCAGAACTATAGGAAGAGAGGCTAAGTCTGTTGGTCCATGGAGACTGTGGCCACCCCTCCCCCTAGGGTCTTAGGCCCAGGGAGATTCAAATTCTGTCCCAGAGCCTCTGGCTGGAGTTATTGGAGATCCTGCAGGGAAGCCCCAACCACTAAGAATGGATGGGTCAGGGTTAGGCCTGAAGAGGCACTCTGGTGGCAGACTACCACAGCTGGTGTGTTGGGCTGTGGGGAAAAGTCCTGGGACCTAGCCATCCAGCCTCCCCACCTCCATCAGGGGAAAAAGCATATTCTGGAGCTATAGAAATGGGAGCCACCCTTCCCCTGCCCAGGAAGCTTAGCAGGTTAGGCAGTTTCGAGTCCCAGTGCTGGCTGCTTCCCCTCCCCCAAGGAGCTCAAAGGGATTAGACAGCAGGCAGCCACAGTCTGTGTTGGTTGCCCCTCCCCCGGGGAGTTTGATAGGCTTAAGCAGATTCCAGCTGAGAGGCTCTAAGAATTTGTGCGTTGAACACTAGGCCTCGGTGGCATGGGTTCACTAGTGGGATCTTTCAATCCGTGGGTTGCACAGTTCCATGGAAAAAGCACATTTTTCTTGGCTGGGCAGCACGCTCACTTACCACATCCCTTGGCTGAGGGGAGAGGGGGTTCCCCTTCCCTGTTTGGCTCTCTGGTGGGCTGCTGCACCACATTGTTCTTCCTTCTCTCTGTGGGTCCTGCCAGCCTTCTAGTCAATTTTGATGAGAGAACCTGGATACATTGGTTGCCTGTGAAGGATTCACATGCTTATTATGGTTTTCTTTGATAGGAGCCTCCTAACACTACTGCTTCAAGTCGGCCATCTTGGCCCTGATCCCCATTTCTATTTTTGAAGTGAAAAAAACTGAGCCCCAAATATTATATATACTTTGTCCAAGGTCTCACAGATAATTTTGCCAAGTAAGTGGTAAACACAGGATTTCCTTTTGGGTCTGTAACTATATGAGTCTCAAGCTCTTAACTAGCTTGGAGGTTAGCATCTTTCTTCTCTGTCAAAATTAAGTATAACATACTCACTACACCATTTCACAGAAAAGCTTCTAAAATACAAATCTGATGAAAAGAAATTACAAAATTATTAAAACCTCCAAAGTGTCCCATTGTTCCCAAAATAAAATGCAAACATAATGTCTCATGATATGATGCCTGTGCACATGTGTAACATTACCTTCAGTTATTCATTCTTACATATATTTTCCTCCAGCCATACTGAGTCTTTAAGGGATCTCTGGCTGTGCAATGTTGTTTAATATTTCCTTTTCCCTTTCTCAAGTGATACTTTCTCTACCTGAAATTTCATTTTCTTGTTGACTAACCAATGTCTGTTCATTCTTCAAAGCTCAGCTCATTGACCACTTCTTCTAGTAAGATTTCCTTGTCTTCCCATTTTAATTTAGATGCCTCCACTGTCTGTTCCCAGGACATTCCAAGCATTTATTACCTGGTATGTAATAGTTGTTAGACTGCATATATAAGGACAGGAATCATAATTAGTTTACATTTACCCCTAGGGCCTGGTGCATTACCATAAACAGTAATATTTTTTTGAATGAATACATGCTTAGAGGTTTTGCAGAATTTATCTAGTTTATCTCCATATATTTTGGTCAAATTTTGTGATTTTTTTTTGGTTCACTTATTTTATTTTATTTTTATTTTTTTATTTTTTATTATTATACTTTAAGTTCTAGGGTACATGTGCACAACGTGCAGGTTATATATATGTACATATGTATACATGTTCCATCTTGGTGTGCTGTACCCATTAACTCATCATTTACATTAGGTATATCTCCTAATGCTATTCCTCCCCCGCGTCCCCTCCCCACAATAGGCCCCAGTGTGTGATGTTCCCCTTCCTGTGTCCAAGTGATCTCATCATTCAATTCCCACCTATGAGTGAGAACATGCGGGCCGGGCGCGGTGGCTCAAGCCTGTAATCCCAGCACTTTGGGAGGCCGAGACGGGCGGATCACGAGGTCAGGAGATCGAGACCATCCTGGCTAACACGGTGAAACCCCGTCTCTACTAAAAAAATACAAAAAACTAGCCGGGCGAGGTGGCGGGCGCCTGTAGTCCCAGCTACTCGGGAGGCTGAGGCGGGAGAATGGCGTAAACCCGGGAGGCAGAGCTTGCAGTGAGCTGAGATCCGGCCACTGCACTCCAGCCTGGGCGACAAAGCGAGACTCTGTCTCAAAAAAAAAAAAATAAAAAATAAAATAAAAATAAAAATGAGTGAGAACATGCGGTGTTTGGTTTTCTGTTCTTGCAATAGTTTGCTGAGAACGATGGTTTCCAGCTGCATCCATGTCCCTACAAAGGACACGAACTCATCCTTTTTTATGGCTGCATAGTATTCCATGGTGTATATGTGCCACATTTTCTTAATCCAGTCTGTCACTGATGGACATTTGGGTTGATTCCAAGTCTTTACTATTGTGACTAGTGCTGCAATAAACATACGTGTCCATGTGTCTTTATAGCAGCATGATTTATAACCCTTTGGGTATATCCCCAGTAATGGGATGACTGGGTCAAATGGTATTTCTAGTTCTAGATCCTTGAGGAATCACCACACTGTTTTCCACAATGGTTGAACTAGTTTACAGTCCCACCAACAGTGTAAAAGTGTTCCTATTTCTCCACATCCTCTCCAGCACCTGTTGTTTCCTGATTTTTTAATGATTGCCATTCTAACTGGTGTGAGATGGTATCTCATTGTGGTTTTGATTTACATTTCTCTGATGGTGAGTGATGATGAGCATTTTTTCATGTGTCTGTTGGCTGTATGAATGTCTTCTTTTGAGAAATGTCTGTTCATATCCTTTGCCCACTTTTTGATGGGGTTGTTTGTTTTTTTCTTGTAAATTTGTTTGAGTTCTTTGTAGGTTCTGGATATTAGCCCTTTGTCAGATGAGTAGATTGCAAAAATTTTCTCCATTCTGTAGGTTGCCTGTTCACTCTGATGGTAGTTTCTTTTGCTGTGCAGAAGCTCTTTAGTTTAATGAGATCCCATTTGTCAATTTTGGCTTTTGTTGCCATTGCTTTTGGTGTTTTAGACATGAAGTCCTTGCCCATGCCTATGTCCTGAATGGTATTACCTAGGTTTTCTTCTAGGGTTTTTATGGTTTTCAGTCTAACATTTAAGTCTCTAATCCATCTTGAATTAATTTTTGTATAAGGAATAGGGAAAGGATCCAGTTTCAGCTTTCTACTTATGGCTAGCCAATTTTCCCAGCACCATTTATTAAATAGGGAATCCTTTCCCCATTTCTTATTTTTGTCAGGTTTGTCAAAGATCAGATGGCTGGTATTATTTCTGAGGACTCTGTTCTGTTCCATTGGTCTATATCTCTGTTTTGGTACCTTGTGATGTTTTTTCAAAAACTGAGTTCACTTTACAGTTAAAAATTCTCTAAATTATTGCCACTAAACTCATTTCTCTGCTCTGCTTTCATTTAATTATTTTAAAACAATTTATCTCATAAAGAAATATAAAAGTAAAGCAATGCTAAAAGCACTGATAAACTCTAAATTGAGGAAAAATGGAGATGAGTCAAGGCCAGTGGATAGCAAATAATATCATATTTTTTTTTGAAAATGAATCTAGTAGTACTTGAAAAATAGTTATGGTGTTTTTAGGAGGAAATAATATTTTATTACAGGAGAAGACAAAAGTGACTGGCAATATATCTAGATTTCTTCTACATGTTAGATTATGTGTCTAAAACCCTTTTGATTTCTCACAGGTAAAGTGCAGGAGTGTACTGAGCAAAACAATAAAATGACAAAAACAAATAAAATATGTGTTTTGCTAGCCAGTACACAGAGTAGAATAAATTTATGAAGCTTTAAGCTTTCTACCCATTTATATGACCTTATAATAAACATTTGGTTTATAGCCTTTAACTTGACTTCATTACTGGTTCTCTACTTTGAAAAAAAAAATTCCTTAATGTGAGGTAGACTTAACTGTGGCAGAACAGTAAGAATTTGTGTTTGGTTTGTGTGTGTGTGTGTGGTTTTTTTTCCCATAGGATTAGTGTTTGTATTTAGCTTTTCCAAACCCAAATGAGAAATCTTGGTTGCATTCTTTAGGTGCTCTGCATCCTACCTTTTTTTTTTTTTCTTTTTTTTTTTATGTGAGGATTGTAATTCTTCACAAATAATTGTAAGAAAACAGTTACAGAAATCCTTCATTGTATAAGTTACTTTAAAATTGGCCATTGTTTCATCTTCTAACATAGTTCCTGGAACCAAGTGCTTAAAAGCTGTTGAATTAAATTGCATATAATTGAAAATCATTGTTCCCTTCCTGATATAAATTCTCTCACCGAAGTTTATCATTTTTGAAGAGCAACTTAGTTTCGGTTACGAGGGTTCCCATATTAGCTTGCTAGGGCTGCCATAGCAAAATACCATATATGGGTACCTTAAACAACAAAATTATATTTTCTCACAATTCTGGTAGCTGGACCTCCAAGATCAAGGCATTGGCAGATTTGGTTCCTCCTAAGACTTCTAGAGAGAAGGTAACCACCTGCAAGCTAAAGAAAGAAGTCGGTGTCCTCACATGGCCCTTTCTCTACACATGCACCCCTGGTGTTCCTTCTACTTCTTATAAGGACGCCAATCCTATTGAATTACATTCCTGTTCTTATGACTTTATTTACCTTTAATTACCTTTTTAAAGGCCCTAGCTCCAAATATAGTCACATTGGGGGATAGGGCTTCAATATATGAATTTAAGGGAGACAGAATTCAGCCCACCACAGTTACTATAGTATAATGTATGTATAAAATGTAATAATTAAAATAAAATTCCTAAAGTTGAGGAGAGACAGTTCAGTGTATAAACATAAAACTATGTTACGGTTTTTTCCTTTTCAGTTTTCCAGCAGCATTCTGAGGTAAAATCAATAGTTTTCCTTCCAAATAATAATTTTTGAGAGATATATAACTTAATTGATCATTTGCCAAGTGAGAAAGGTGTGTTGATAATCAAACTCTAGCTCCACACCCAAAGCACCCTTTTAAAATCCAAACAAATCATTTCTTAATTTCCTTGCTACTGGCCTTGCTGAAATGTTTATCTCTCCATTCCTGCTTAGTCAGTTCTGCTTTGACTTCAATACTTAAATTTAACCTAAACTACTCTCTCTAGGATCCTCTCTCATTCATAATTCTATCAATGTATTACCACACTGCTCAGTAATTTTTGCTTGCTATCTATTCATTTCTAAGGCAATTATTGTGTTACTTTCATTGTTTTCTAGGGGCTTTATGCTATCTCTAGAATTATTCATGGAAGGGCTCCAAAATGATTTCAAACAGACAACTGAAATGTAATGAGTTGGAGGTCCCTTTAATAGACACCAGGTAGCTTGTCTTTTCAGAAAAGTTTCCTGTAGGGTTTTCCTGAAGGTATAATTTTATGGAAGTCAGTACAGAAAGAGAACCTTAACTGGGATCAGAAAAGCAAATGAAGGGTAATGAGAACTAAGCCCAACACAGTGAAAGCAATTCAAACGGGAAAGTTGCTAGCCTGTGAACATCATGAGTGTGTGCAGAGTATTCACATCAGTGACATACCATTCATGGAATGTGCAGTGGCTTGACAGAGGACACAGAAGCAAGGAGCTGCTAAATTCATAAGACTGAGATAGAAGTAGAAAGTAATCTTTTAATATTCTGAAGCTGGGGCATTGACACTAAAGATTAAATGAGTGCATATGATTGTTTGAATACATTGTAAATAATAGAAAATTATGTAACAACAGAAGAAAAAGAAAAAGTCTAAGGAAGAGTAATCATGATTCAAGGAAATCATTTATCCTTTTATTCAATATATACACTTCAATGTCTTTTAAGTGTCAGACAGTTATCAACATATTGAAAATACTGTGGAGAAGATACCAGACAAGGTTCCTACTCTAGTTTACAATCTAGTTGGGTTAGACAGATAATTATGATATATAAAAGAAAGATATTATTTCTGGTACTTATATTGAAGGCAGAATAATAAGTATAGTGAAATAGAAATAGACTTCGTATTTGATCAATTTAAATTGGATGTTAATGGAACTCCTATTAGATGAGTTGACTTTTGAAATGAGATGTGAATGACATGAAAGAGCTGCCACGAACCTGGAATGATATGAAATTTTACACTACTTACATGCTAGCAAATTAGATTGATGTAGTTTCGTAATTGCTAGCAGAAGATGTAAAACTCTTGGGTCAGAGATAAGAGACTTTATTAGTTATGACAGAACAAACAGCATGAATTGCATGTGTGTACCAGTCGCCTTTGATCTGATATGACAGTGCCAATTGGCTCCAGTAGATGCTGCACCGGCAGTAGGTTTGCACCTCACTTGAGGAACCTAAGCTTAGAACAAATCAGTCTTTAATAATGACCTGCAAACAAACCTACCCAACATGTACCCCAGAGGAAAATATCTTTAGTATACTGCACAGTAAATAAATCTGCCTTCTGCTTTGGAGGAGGACACTACGTAAACATCCATGAAAAAATAGTCATAAACAAAACCTGTCAGTGCTTCTCTTTGAAAGATATGTAGAAATGTGAGAAACACATAGAGAATTATATTATAGCAGAGCATAGCCAGGTAATGATTTAAATTGAAAGCTTTCCAGGAAAAAGTAACAGAGATACATGACATGAAATTGGCATGTTTAAGTAATGAAAAGAAGGCCAGTGTGGATAGAGTGTAGTGAGATGGAAGCAGTGTGGCAGAAGAGGAAATCAGAGAGGTAGACAAGGTCTAGGTCTTGAAGGATTCTCCAGCCATGTTATTGTTTAAAATGCCAGTACATGAGTCTCTGCCTAGAAAATTTTAGCTAATTTTCTGTAAGAGGAGGAGTTGTTTTCAAAAAATAAATGCATATGTATGTGCGTAGTGGGTTTGAAATTATATAGTTTCTCAAATTTGACATATTTATCATAAAATTTTCTCAAATACACTATATATAGTGTATATAGTATATATATCAAATATATATCAAATATATAGTATGTATATATCCACATATATATGTATGTGTATATATATCATAAGATATGTATATATACACAATATATACATATTTGTATATATATACACAATATACACATATATGTATACACACAATAGATATACAACATACATATATATTTGATATATACACTATATATGTGTGTATATAGTGATATATCCACACATGTATTGTGTGTGTGTGTGTCCACACATGTGTGTGTGTGTGTATATATACACACACATGTATATACATGTATATCCAGAACTTTGTATGTGCAGAATTACATATGTGTATAAAGTTGACCCTTGACCAAAATGGGTTTGAATTCTGTGGGTTCATGTGCACGCAAATATTCTTCTGCCTCTGCCACCCCTGAAATATCAAAAATAACCATTCCTCTTCTTCCTCCTTCTCAGTTTACTCAACATGAAGTGATATCATGAGGATGAAAACCTTTATGATGATTTGCTCCCACTTAATGAATAGTAAATATGTTTTATCTTCCTTATAATTTTCTTAACATTTTATTTTCTCTAGCTTACTTTATTGTCAGGATACAATATATAACACCTATAAAAAAATATGTTTTAACTGACTGTTTTTGCTATTAGTAAGACTTTTAATCAAAAGTAGGCTATTAGTGGTTAAGTTTTTCGGGAGTCTAAATTTATATGCAGTTTTTTGATTATGCAAGCAAGTGATGCCCTTAACCCTCATATTGTTCAAGGGTCAGCTCGATATAGAATTTCTAAGTGAGAAAATCAAAGATATTGGCTATATTTAAATATGTTCAAATCATTGTGCTTTCTTATATAATTATCTTATCCATGAGAGGAAGGAATGTTTCATGATTTTGTACCCCAGAGATTTTGTACCCCAAACTTTTTACATACAAATTTGTAATCCTGATAAATCCTGATATAGCAAATACACTGGCCATGACTAACTTTTTTTATACTCCTAAATTGTTTTTCAGATAGAATTGTATTATGGCTACTTCCATATTTGTGGGCAGTATCTGAAAAGACTAATTGCCATTGGTCCTATCCAAACTATTTGTAACTTTGAAAACTAATCATAGCTTTATGGATGCTTGCCTTCTTGGAGTTGTAAAAAAAAACCTGAGCGCTGATTTGCCTGGTGCCTTCTTTCAAATACATGAATAGTTTTTAAAGCATTCATTCACCCATTTATTCAACAAAGAATAAAAGAAAGCCTGTCTGGTGTCAAGCAATGTGTTCGTCAGCAGGAATACCAAGATTTAAAACGCCGAGGGTCTCTATCCTTAGAACAGATTTTATACAATCCATCACACAGTGACAATACAATAATCAAGGTATAAATAAGGTCCCAGGGGATACAGAGAAGATGAATGCCTTGTTCTTATGGGAATGTCATGAAAGACTTCAAAATAAAATTCATAGTTATTTTATTTCCTCAGAGGCAACTTTTTCTACTGATAAAAAGCATTGGCTAATATTAAGTTTTACCTAAATATTAAGCTACAATATCTTTATTTTAAATTTTGCTCATTGAACAGAGCTTAGCTTCTGGAGTACCATAAAACATAGGTCATTCTCCTCCAGCCCCAGAGTGTCTATCCCCACGCAGACCTAATTAATATCTGATCACTCCCTTTATATTTCATTTTCCCATTGTTTATAAAGCTATATCGTTTTCTTACACTTTGTTTTCTTCTTTTTTCCCACAAGACTCAAATCTTTGCTTGCAGTAAACATTTATTGCTGCAGTTTGTTTTACTTTTATGTATTTTGGATCAGCCTTCTAATAAATACTTTCTTATGTGTTTCTCCCCAAGAGCTACAGTTTATAAATACTTCAAATACTGCAGTCACTGCTTAGTGGTGTATTTTAAAACAAAATAAAATGGTCATAAGGTAACAACTAGTGTGTAAAGTAATTGAGAATTACTCCTTCTCTTGAGAAACATATAAAGAAACTATAGATAATAGAGCTGGTATAGAAAAAACCGAGGCAGAACTTGAGGTCAACTGTCACATAGGACAAAAGAACCTTACAGATGGGTTCTTTAAAACCCTATCAATACCCCTATTCCTGTACCAAAGAATAAATTAGAGTCAATGCAGGAGGGAAATGAAGACACTGATTTTTAATTTTATATCAGGAATCTGATATAGATTTATTGATCTAACTCATTTATTGATCTAACGTATTTTATTGAAAGCTACTAATGTACCAAACACTGTGGTAGGAGTAGAGATACAAGGGTACATGAGACAAAGAGACTGTGCTCTCACGTGTCTTTTGAGTTACACAGATATTGAACAAATATGTAAAAGTATGTTAAATTTGCTCTTTCACTCAATACATAATTAAGTTTAAGTTTTTGTCAGGTTAAATAGTTGGTAAATATAGCAAATTCAGATCATTCACAGTTCTTGCTTCTTCTCTTACTGATCGTATCCTAGATACAATGGGAATGTAAGGGTGAGCAAAAACAAACATGGTTTCAACCTTCAAGGGGCTTAGATTCTGGTGGAAAGTCAAAGATTACTGAAACAATTATATATACACACATAAAATCAAGACTGAGGTCAGGATTAGGAAGAAAAGACATATTTTATGAGGACATATGATAGGATGCCTATATCTTTTGAGTATATGTAATTTCAGGAAATTCTTTTTTGAGGATCCTTTTTTGGAACTTCAAGAAAGTTCCTGCATGAAAAAATTAAAAAGATAGAAAGAGGAGGAAGAATGAGTTGGGCATGATTTGTTCCACAGAGATGTCCTGAGGTTTGTCGTTATACCATAGGAAAAACTTTGGATAAATTTAAATTGAGTTAGTTTATTTAATTTAAAGTTTTCCTATGGTTAACGACAAATCAGGACATCTGTCAATCACAATTCTTCCTCCTCTTTCTATCTTTTTAATTTTTTCATGCAGGAACTTTCTTGAAGTTCCAAAAAAGGATCCTCAAAAAAGAATTTCCTGAAATTACATATACTCAAAAGATATAGGCATCCTATCATATGTCCTCATAAAATATGTCTTTTCTTCCTAATCCTGACCTCAGTCTTGATTTTATGTGTGTATATATAATTGTTTCAGTAATCTTTGACTTTCCACCAGAATCTAAGCCCCTTGAAGGTTGAAACCATTTGTTTTTGCTCACCCTTACATTCCCATTGTATCTAGGATACGATCAGTAAGAGAAGAAGCAAGAACTGTGATGATCTGAATTTGCTATATTTACCAACTATTTAACCTGACAAAAACTTAAACTTAATTATGTATTGAGTGAAAGAGCAAATTTAACATACTTTTACATATTTGTTCAATATCTGTGTAACTCAAAAGACACGTGAGAGCACAGTCTCTTTGTCTCATGTACCCTTGTATCTCTACTCCTACCACAGTGTTTGGTACATTAGTAGCTTTCAATAAAATACGTTAGATCAAAAATGAGTTAGATCAATAAATCTATATCAGATTCCTGATATAAAATTAAAATCAGTGTCTTCATTTCCCTCCTGCATTGACTCTAATTTTCTTTGGTACAGGAATAGGGGTATTGATAGGGTTTTAAAGAACCCATCTGTAAGGTTCTTTTGTCCTATGTGACAGTTGACCTCAAGTTCTGCCTCGGTTTTTTCTATACCAGCTCTATTATCTATAGTTTCTTTATATGTTTCTCAAGAGAAGGAGTAATTCTCAATTACTTTACACACTAGTTGTTACCTTATGACCATTTTATTTTGTTTTAAAATACACCACTAAGCAGTGACTGCAGTATTTGAAGTATTTATAAACTGTAGCTCTTGGGGAGAAACACATAAGAAAGTATTTATTAGAAGGCTGATCCAAAATACATAAAAGTAAAACAAACTGCAGCAATAAATGTTTACTGCAAGCAAAGATTTGAGTCTTGTGGGAAAAAAGAAGAAAACAAAGTGTAAGAAAACGATATAGCTTTATAAACAATGGGAAAATGAAATAAAAAGGGAGTGATCAGATATTAATTAGGTCTGCGTGGGGATAGACACTCTGGGGCTGGAGGAGAATGACCTATGTTTTATGGTACTCCAGAAGCTAAGCTCTGTTCAATGAGCAAAATTTAAAATAAAGATATTGTAGCTTAATATTTAGGTAAAACTTAATATTAGCCAATGCTTTTTATCAGTAGAAAAAGTTGCCTCTGAGGAAATAAAATAACTATGTTTTATTTTGAAGTCTTTCATGACATTCCCATAAGAACAAGGCATTCATCTTCTCTGTATCCCCTGGGACCTTATTTATACCTTGATTATTGTATTGTCACTGTGTGATGGATTGTATAAAATCTGTTCTAAGGATAGAGACCCTCGGCGTTTTAAATCTTGGTATTCCTGCTGACGAACACATTGCTTGACACCAGACAGGCTTTCTTTTATTCTTTGTTGAATAAATGGGTGAATGAATGCTTTAAAAACTATTCATGTATTTGAAAGAAGGCACCAGGCAAATCAGCGCTCAGGTTTTTTTTACAACTCCAAGAAGGCAAGCATCCATAAAGCTATGATTAGTTTTCAAAGTTACAAATAGTTTGGATAGGACCAATGGCAATTAGTCTTTTCAGATACTGCCCACAAATATGGAAGTAGCCATAATACAATTCTATCTGAAAAACAATTTAGGAGTATAAAAAAAGTTAGTATGGCCAGTGTATTTGCTATATCAGGATTTATCAGGATTACAAATTTGTATGTAAAAAGTTTGGGGTACAAAATCTCTGGGGTACAAAATCATGAAACATTCCTTCCTCTCATGGATAAGATAATTATATAAGAAAGCACAATGATTTGAACATATTTAAATATAGCCAATATCTTTGATTTTCTCACTTAGAAATTCTATATCGAGCTGACCCTTGAACAATATGAGGGTTAAGGGCATCACTTGCTTGCATAATCAAAAAACTGCATATAAATTTAGACTCCCGAAAAACTTAACCACTAATAGCCTACTTTTGATTAAAAGTCTTACTAATAGCAAAAACAGTCAGTTAAAACATATTTTTTTATAGGTGTTATATATTGTATCCTGACAATAAAGTAAGCTAGAGAAAATAAAATGTTAAGAAAATTATAAGGAAGATAAAACATATTTACTATTCATTAAGTGGGAGCAAATCATCATAAAGGTTTTCATCCTCATGATATCACTTCATGTTGAGTAAACTGAGAAGGAGGAAGAAAGAGGAATGGTTATTTTTGATATTTCAGGGGTGGCAGAGGCAGAAGAATATTTGCGTGCACATGAACCCACAGAATTCAAACCCATTTTGGTCAAGGGTCAACTTTATACACATATGTAATTCTGCACATACAAAGTTCTGGATATACATGTATATACATGTGTGTGTATATACACACACACACACATGTGTGGACACCACACACACAATACATGTGTGGATATATCACTATATACACACATATATAGTGTATATATCAAATATATATGTATGTTGTATATCTATTGTGTGTATACATATATGTGTATATTGTGTATATATACAAATATGTATATATTGTGTATATACATATCTTATGATATATATACACATACATATATATGTGGATATATACATACTATATATTTGATATATTGATATATATACTATATACACTAATATAGTGTATTTGAGAAAATTTTATGATAAATATGTCAAATTTGAGAAACTATATAATTTCAAACCCACTACGCACATACATATGCATTTATTTTTTGAAAACAACTCCTCCTCTTACAGAAAATTAGCTAAAATTTTCTAGGCAGAGACTCATGTACTGGCATTTTAAACAATAACATGGCTGGAGAATCCTTCAAGACCTAGACCTTGTCTACCTCTCTGATTTCCTCTTCTGCCACACTGCTTCCATCTCACTACACTCTATCCACACTGGCCTTCTTTTCATTACTTAAACATGCCAATTTCATGTCATGTATCTCTGTTACTTTTTCCTGGAAAGCTTTCAATTTAAATCATTACCTGGCTATGCTCTGCTATAATATAATTCTCTATGTGTTTCTCACATTTCTACATATCTTTCAAAGAGAAGCACTGACAGGTTTTGTTTATGACTATTTTTTCATGGATGTTTACGTAGTGTCCTCCTCCAAAGCAGAAGGCAGATTTATTTACTGTGCAGTATACTAAAGATATTTTCCTCTGGGGTACATGTTGGGTAGGTTTGTTTGCAGGTCATTATTAAAGACTGATTTGTTCTAAGCTTAGGTTCCTCAAGTGAGGTGCAAACCTACTGCCGGTGCAGCATCTACTGGAGCCAATTGGCACTGTCATATCAGATCAAAGGCGACTGGTACACACATGCAATTCATGCTGTTTGTTCTGTCATAACTAATAAAGTCTCTTATCTCTGACCCAAGAGTTTTACATCTTCTGCTAGCAATTACGAAACTACATCAATCTAATTTGCTAGCATGTAAGTAGTGTAAAATTTCATATCATTCCAGGTTCGTGGCAGCTCTTTCATGTCATTCACATCTCATTTCAAAAGTCAACTCATCTAATAGGAGTTCCATTAACATCCAATTTAAATTGATCAATACGAAGTCTATTTCTATTTCACTATACTTATTATTCTGCCTTCAATATAAGTACCAGAAATAATATCTTTCTTTTATATATCATAATTATCTGTCTAACCCAACTAGATTGTAAACTAGAGTAGGAACCTTGTCTGGTATCTTCTCCACAGTATTTTCAATATGTTGATAACTGTCTGACACTTAAAAGACATTGAAGTGTATATATTGAATAAAAGGATAAATGATTTCCTTGAATCATGATTACTCTTCCTTAGACTTTTCTTTTTCTTCTGTTGTTACATAATTTTCTATTATTTACAATGTATTCAAACAATCATATGCACTCATTTAATCTTTAGTGTCAATGCCCCAGCTTCAGAATATTAAAAGATTACTTTCTACTTCTATCTCAGTCTTATGAATTTAGCAGCTCCTTGCTTCTGTGTCCTCTGTCAAGCCACTGCACATTCCATGAATGGTATGTCACTGATGTGAATACTCTGCACACACTCATGATGTTCACAGGCTAGCAACTTTCCCGTTTGAATTGCTTTCACTGTGTTGGGCTTAGTTCTCATTACCCTTCATTTGCTTTTCTGATCCCAGTTAAGGTTCTCTTTCTGTACTGACTTCCATAAAATTATACCTTCAGGAAAACCCTACAGGAAACTTTTCTGAAAGACAAGCTACCTGGTGTCTATTAAAGGGACCTCCAACTCATTACATTTCAGTTGTCTGTTTGAAATCATTTGGAGCCCTTCCATGAATAATTCTAGAGATAGCATAAAGCCCTAGAAAACAATGAAAGTAACACAATAATTGCCTTAGAAATGAATAGATAGCAAGCAAAAATTACTGAGCAGTGTGGTAATACATTGATAGAATTATGAATGAGAGAGGATCCTAGAGAGAGTAGTTTAGGTTAAATTTAAGTATTGAAGTCAAAGCAGAACTGACTAAGCAGGAATGGAGAGATAAACATTTCAGCAAGGCCAGTAGCAAGGAAATTAAGAAATGATTTGTTTGGATTTTAAAAGGGTGCTTTGGGTGTGGAGCTAGAGTTTGATTATCACACACCTTTCTCACTGGCAAATGATCAATTAAGTTATATATCTCTCAAAAATTATTATTTGGAAGGAAAACTATTGATTTTACCTCAGAATGCTGCTGGAAAACTGAAAAGGAAAAAACCGTAACATAGTTTTATGTTTATACACTGAACTGTCTCTCCTCAACTTTAGGAATTTATTTTAATTATTACATTTTATACATACATTATACTATAGTAACTGTGGTGGGCTGAATTCTGTCTCCCTTAAATTCATATATTGAAGCCCTATCCCCCAATGTGACTATATTTGGAGCTAGGGCCTTTAAAAAGGTAATTAAAGGTAAATAAAGTCATAAGAACAGGAATGTAATTCAATAGATTGGCGTCCTTATAAGAAGTAGAAGGAACACCAGGGTGCATGTGTAGAGAAAGGGCCATGTGAGGACACCGACTTCTTTCTTTAGCTTGCAGGTGGTTACCTTCTCTCTAGAAGTCTTAGGAGGAACCAAATCTGCCAATGCCTTGATCTTGGAGGTCCAGCTACCAGAATTGTGAGAAAATATAATTTGTTGTTTAAGGTACCCATATATGGTATTTTGCTATGGCAGCCCTAGCAAGCTAATATGGGAACCCTCGTAACCGAAACTAAGTTGCTCTTCAAAAATGATAAACTTCGGTGAGAGAATTTATATCAGGAAGGGAACAATGATTTTCAATTATATGCAATTTAATTCAACAGCTTTAAGCACTTGGTTCAGGAACTATGTTAGAAGATGAAACAATGGCCAATTTTAAGTAACTTATACAATGAAGGATTTCTGTAACTGTTTTCTTACAATTATTTGTGAAGAATTACAATCCTCACATAAAAAAAAAAAGAAAAAAAAAAAAAAGGTAGGATGCAGAGCACCTAAAGAATGCAACCAAGATTTCTCATTTGGGTTTGGAAAAGCTAAATACAAACACTAATCCTATGGGAAAAAAAACCACACACACACACACACAAACCAAACACAAATTCTTACTGTTCTGCCACAGTTAAGTCTACCTCACATTAAGGAATTTTTTTTTTCAAAGTAGAGAACCAGTAATGAAGTCAGTTAAAGGCTATAAACCAAATGTTTATTATAAGGTCATATAAATGGGTAGAAAGCTTAAAGCTTCATAAATTATTCTACTCTGTGTACTGGCTAGCAAAACACATATTTTATTGTTTTTGTCATTTTATTGTTTTGCTCAGTACACTCCTGCACTTTACCTGTGAGAAATCAAAAGGGTTTTAGACACATAATCTAACATGTAGAAGAAATCTAGATATATTGCCAGTCACTTTTGTCTTCTCCTGTAATAAAATATTATTTCCTCCTAAAAACACCATAACTATTTTTCAAGTACTACTAGATTCATTTTCAAAAAAAAATATGATATTATTTGCTATCCATGGCCTTGACTCATCTCCATTTTCCTCAATTTAGAGTTTATCAGTGCTTTTAGCATTGCTTTACTTTTATATTTCTTATGAGATAAATTGTTTTAAAATAATTAAATGAAAGCAGAGCAGAGAAATGAGTTTAGTGGCAATAATTTAGAGAATTTTTAACTGTAAAGTGAACTCAGTTTTTGAAAAAACATCACAAGGTACCAAAACAGAGATATAGACCAATGGAACAGAACAGAGTCCTCAGAAATAATACCAGCCATCTGATCTTTGACAAACCTGACAAAAATAAGAAATGGGGAAAGGATTCCCTATTTAATAAATGGTGCTGGGAAAATTGGCTAGCCATAAGTAGAAAGCTGAAACTGGATCCTTTCCCTATTCCTTATACAAAAATTAATTCAAGATGGATTAGAGACTTAAATGTTAGACTGAAAACCATAAAAACCCTAGAAGAAAACCTAGGTAATACCATTCAGGACATAGGCAATGGGCAAGGACTTCATGTCTAAAACACCAAAAGCAATGGCAACAAAAGCCAAAATTGACAAATGGGATCTCATTAAACTAAAGAGCTTCTGCACAGCAAAAGAAACTACCATCAGAGTGAACAGGGCAACCTACAGAATGGAGAAAATTTTTGCAATCTACTCATCTGACAAAGGGCTAATATCCAGAACCTACAAAGAACTCAAACAAATTTACAAGAAAAAAACAAACAACCCATCAAAAAGTGGGCAAAGGATATGAACAGACATTTCTCAAAAGAAGACATTCATACAGCCAACAGACACATGAAAAAAATGCTCATCATCACTCACCATCAGAGAAATGTAAATCAAAACCACAATGAGATACCATCTCACACCAGTTAGAATGGCAATCATTAAAAAATCAGGAAACAACAGGTGCTGGAGAGGATGTGGAGAAATAGGAACACTTTTACACTGTTGGTGGGACTGTAACTAGTTCAACCATTGTGGAAAACAGTGTGGTGATTCCTCAAGGATCTAGAACTAGAAATACCATTTGACCCAGTCATCCCATTACTGGGGATATACCCAAAGGGTTATAAATCATGCTGCTATAAAGACACATGGACACGTATGTTTATTGCAGCACTAGTCACAATAGTAAAGACTTGATCAACCCAAATGTCCATCAGTGACAGCTGGATTAAGAAAATGTGGCACATATACACCATGGAATACTATGCAGCCATAAAAAAGGATGAGTTTCGTGTCCTTTGTAGGGACATGGATGCAGCTGGAAACCATCGTTCTCAGCAAACTATTGCAAGAACAGAAACCAAAACACCGCATGTTCTCACTCATTTTTATTTTTTATTTTATTTTTTATTTTTTTTTTTTTGAGACAGAGTCTCGCTTTGTCGCCCAGGCTGAGTGCAGTGGCCGGATCTCAGCTCACTGCAAGCTCTGCCTCCCGGGTTTACGCCATTCTCCCGCCTCAGCCTCCGAGTAGCTGGGACTACAGGCGCCCGCCACCTCGCCCGGCTAGTTTTTTTGTATTTTTTTAGTAGAGACGGGGTTTCACCGTGTTAGCCAGGATGGTCTCGATCTCCTGACCTCGTGATCCGCCCGTCTCGGCCTCCCAAAGTGCTGGGATACAGGCTTGAGCCACCGCGCCCGGCCCGCATGTTCTCACTCATAGGTGGGAATTGAATGATGAGATCACTTGGACACAGGAAGGGGAACATCACACACTGGGGCCTATTGTGGGGAGGGGACGCGGGGGAGGAATAGCATTAGGAGATATACCTAATGTAAATGATGAGTTAATGGGTACAGCACACCAAGATGGAACATGTATACATATGTACATATATATAACCTGCACGTTGTGCACATGTACCCTAGAACTTAAAGTATAATAATAAAAAATAAAAAAATAAAAATAAAATAAATAAGTGAACCAAAAAAAAATCACAAAATTTGACCAAAATATATGGAGATAAACTAGATAAATTCTGCAAAACCTCTAAGCATGTATTCATTCAAAAAAATATTACTGTTTATGGTAATGCACCAGGCCCTAGGGGTAAATGTAACTAATTATGATTCCTGTCCTTATATATGCAGTCTAACAACTATTACATACCAGGTAATAAATGCTTGGAATGTCCTGGGAACAGACAGTGGAGGCATCTAAATAAAATGGGAAGACAAGGAAATCTTACTAGAAGAAGTGGTCAATGAGCTGAGCTTTGAAGAATGAACAGACATTGGTTAGTCAACAAGAAAATGAAATTTCAGGTAGAGAAAAGTATCACTTGAGAAAGGGAAAAGGAAATATTAAACAACATTGCACAGCCAGAGATCCCTTAAAGACTCAGTATGGCTGGAGGAAAATATATGTAAGAATGAATAACTGAAGGTAATGTTACACATGTGCACAGGCATCATATCATGAGACATTATGTTTGCATTTATTTTGGGAACAATGGGACACTTTGGAGGTTTTAATAATTTGTAATTTCTTTTCATCAGATTTGTATTTTAGAAGCTTTTCTGTGAAATGGTGTAGTGAGTATGTTATACTTAATTTTGACAGAGAAGAAAGATGCTAACCTCCAAGCTAGTTAAGAGCTTGAGACTCATATAGTTACAGACCCAAAAGGAAATCCTGTGTTTACCACTTACTTGGCAAATTATCTGTGAGACCTTGGACAAAGTATATATAATATTTGGGCTCAGTTTTTTTCACTTCAAAAATAGAAATGGGGATCAGGGCCAAGATGGCCGACTTGAAGCAGTAGTGTTAGGAGGCTCCTATCAAGAAACCATAATAAGCATGTGAATCCTTCACAGGCAACCAATGTATCCAGGTTCTCTCATCAAAATTGACTAGAAGGCTGGCAGGACCCACAGAGAGAAGGAAGAACAATGTGTTGGCAGCAGCCCACCAGAGAGCCAAACAGGGAAGGGGAACCCCCTCTCCCCTCAGCCAAGGGAGGTGGTAAGTGAGCGTGCTGCCCAGCCAAGAAAAATGTGCTTTTTCCATGGAACTGTGCAACCCACGGATTGAAAGATCCCACTAGTGAACCCATGCCACCGAGGCCTAGTGTTCAACGCACAAATTCTTAGAGCCTCTCAGCTGGAATCTGCTTAAGCCTATCAAACTCCCCGGGGGAGGGGCAACCAACACAGACTGTGGCTGCCTGCTGTCTAATCCCTTTGAGCTCCTTGGGGGAGGGGAAGCAGCCAGCACTGGGACTCGAAACTGCCTAACCTGCTAAGCTTCCTGGGCAGGGGAAGGGTGGCTCCATTTCTATAGCTCCAGAATATGCTTTTTCCCCTGATGGAGGTGGGGAGGCTGGATGGCTAGGTCCCAGGACTTTTCCCCACAGCCCAACACACCAGCTGTGGTAGTCTGCCACCAGAGTGCCTCTTCAGGCCTAACCCTGACCCATCCATTCTTAGTGGTTGGGGCTTCCCTGCAGGATCTCCAATAACTCCAGCCAGAGGCTCTGGGACAGAATTTGAATCTCCCTGGGCCTAAGACCCTAGGGGGAGGGGTGGCCACAGTCTCCATGGACCAACAGACTTAGCCTCTCTTCCTATAGTTCTGAGGAATCTGGGCAGCCCAGACAAGTGGGTTTCCCTCAAGCGAAACACACCCTTTCCACCAAGGGACAAAGTGCTTCATTAAACAGGTCCTGCTCCCCATGCCACTCAACTGGGTGAGACCCTCCAACAGGGGTTATCAGATACCCCATACAGGAGCAATTCTACTGAGATCAGATTGGTGCCCCTCAAGGTCAAAGGTCCCAGAAGAAGGAGCAGGCACCCATCTTTGCTGCTCTCCAGCCTCCTTGAGTGACATCTCTAGGCAGGGGTGCAAATCAGATGAACAGGGCCTTAAGTGAACCCCCAGCAAACTGCAGCAACCCAACAGAAGAAGGATCTCACTATTGAAAGTAAAACAAGGTCAGGTGCGATGTCTCACACCTGTAATCCCAGCACTTTAGGAGGCCGAGGTCGGTGGATCACCTGAGGTCGGAAGTTTGAGACCAGCCTGACCAACATAGAGAAACTCCTTCTCTACTAAAAATACAAAAAAAATAGCCAGGTGTGGTGGCATATGTCTGTAATCCCAGTTACTTGGGAAGCTGAGGCAGGAGAATTGCTTGAACCTGGGAGGCGGAGGTTGCAGTGAGCCATGATCGTGCCACTGCACTCCAGACTGGATGACAGAACAAGACTCCATCAAAAAAAAAGAAAAGAAAAGAAAAGAAAAGAAGAAAGAAAAGAAAGAAAGAAAAAGAAAGAAAAGAAAGAAAGAAAAAGAAAGAAAAAAGAAAAGAAAGAAGAAAAGAAAGAAAGAAAAGAAAAAGAAAGAAGAAAGAAAAAGAAAGAAAGAAAAAGAAAGAAAGAAAGAGAAAGAAAGAAAGAAAGAGAGAGAGAGAGAGAGAGAGAGAGAAAGAAAGGAAGGAAGGAAGGAAAAAGGAAAAAAGAAAGTGAAACAAACAAGCAGAAACTGACAACAACAGCATCAACAAAAACAACAAAAAAAAGGCCGCCACAAATACCCCATCCAAGGGTCAGCAGCATAAAAGACTGAAACTGGACAAACTCATGAAAATGAGAAAGAATCAATGAAAAAAATGATGAAAACCCAAAAGGCCAGAGTACCTCTTCTCCTCCAAATGGGCCATACTGCCCAAAGTAATTTACAGATTCAATGCTATTCTCGTCAAACTGCCATTGACTTCTTCACAGAATTAGAAAAAAACTATTTTAAATTTCATATGGAATCAAAGAAGACCCTGTATAGCCAAGATAATTCTAAGGAAAACCAAAACAAACAAACAAACAAAAAAAACAAAGCTACAGGCATCAGGCTACCTGACTTCAAACTATACTACAAGGCTTCAGTAACCAAAACAGCATGGTATGAGCACCAAAATAGACATATAGATGAATGGATCGGAACACAGACTTCAGAAATAACACCACACATCTACAACCATCTGATCTTCGACAAACCTGACAAAAACAAGCAATGGGGAAAGGATCTCCTATCCAGTAAATGGTGCTGGGAAAACTGACTAGCCATATGCATAAAATTGAAACTGGACCCCTTCCTTACACCTTATACAAATATTAACTCAAGATGGATTAAAGATGTAAATGTAAAGCCCCAAACCATAAAAACCCTAGAGGAAAACCTAGGCAATACAATTCAGTACATAGGTGTGGACAAAGGCTTCATGACAAAAATGCCAAAAGCAATAGCAACAAAAGCCAGTATTGACAAATGGGATCTCATTAAACTAAAGAGTTTCTGCACAGCAAAAGAAACTGTCATCAGAGTGAACACGCAACCTACAGAATGGGAGAAAATTTTTGCAATCTACCTATCTGAGAAAGGTCTAATATCCAGAATTTACAAAAAACTTAAACATATTTACAAGAAAAAAAAAACACACAACACAAAAAGTGGGCAAAGGATATGAACAAACACTTATCAAATGAAGATATTTATGTGGCCAAAAAACAAATACAAAAATAAGCTCAACATCATTGATCATTAGAGAAATGCAAATCAAAACCACAATGATACCCTCTCATGCCAGTCAGAATGGTGATTATTAAATAGTCAGGAAATAATAGATGCTGGCGAGACTGTGGATAAATAGGAATGCTTTTGCACTGTTGGTGGAAATGTAAATTAGTTTAACCATTGTGGAAGACAATATGGCAATTCCTCAAGGACCTAGAACCAGAAATATCATTTGACCCAGGAATCCCATTACTGGGTATATACCCAAAGGAATATGAATCATTCTACTATAAAGACACATGCATGTGTATTTTTATTGCAGCACTATTTACAATAGCAAAGACATGGAATCAACCTAATTGCCTATCAATTATAGGCTGGATAAAGAAAATGTGGCAGATATACACCATGGAATACTATGCAGCCATAAAAAGGAATAAGTTTGGGGACATGGATGAAGCTGGAGGAAGGAAACATCCTTCTTAGCAAACTATCACAAGAAGAGAAAACCAAAACACCGCATGTTCTCACTCATAGGTGGGAACTGAACAATGAGATCACTTGGACTCGGAAGGGGAACATCACACACTGGGGCCTATCATGGGGAGGGGGGAGGAGGGAGGGATTGCAGTGGGAGGTAGTTATACATGATATAAATGATGAATTGTGGGTGCTGACGAGTGATGGGGGCAGCAGCACACCAACATGGCACAAGTATACATATGTAACAAACCTGCACGTTATGCACATGTACCCTAGAACTTAAAGTATAATAAAAATAAAAAAAATAAAAAAATAAAGAAAATGTGGCACATATACACCATGGAATACTATGCAGCCATAAAAAAGGATGAGTTCGTGTCCTTTGTAGGGACATGGATGCAGCTGGAAACCATCATTCTCAGCAAACTATCGCAAGAACAGAAAACCAAATACCGCATGTTCTCACTCATAGGTGGGAATTGAACAATGAGATCACTTGGACACAGGTAGGGGCACATCACACACCGGCGCCTATTGTGGGGGCAGGGGGGGAGGGATAGCATTAAGAGATATACCTAATGTAAATGACAAGTTAATGGGTGCAGCACACCAACATGGCACACGTATACATATGTAACAAACCTGCACGTTATGCACATGTACCCTAGAACTTAAAGTATAATAATAAAAAAAAAAAAAACCTGCCTATTGTCAGGCCTCTCAGAATGCCTTCACAATGACCACCATCCATACAAAGCAGAGGCAAAGAGGTGCTAGAATGTGCCACCTTCTGCTTTGGATCATTGTTCTGTCATCTTGTGGCTACGTGGTAACTCACTAATCTCATCTGTGTCCTTATCAGCATTCTAATGGAACTGAAAATAGAGGCTTGTAGCTTTGTTGGGAGGACCAAAGATATATATAACACACTTATTCCATGGGGGGGTTATTAAATAAATGGAGTATATATTATGTCACTGCATTAAAAAAAATATATATGTTCAGATTCATTGCTATGTACCTGGTTCATTGGGCCACAGAAAGGAGTAATGCCCAGAGATGTAAGAACGAGTTTTGCTGCTGTTTGCTTTTATGTGTTCCTAACAGCATCTGGTGCAGAGTGCTCTGTGTCTGCAAGTAAACTTTTGCAGCACCTGGGAAGATCCTCCACTGGTACCTCACCACTCACCTGCCCACTCTCAACCCCAGCTTACAGCTGCCCCACGTCCACCTACCCTCTGGTTTTGCCCTACTCCCCTCTCCAGGAACTTGCACAGCCCCTCCATACAAGAGAAATATTTAATCTCTGTTCTAGAAACCAAATCCCTACATAGTAAGGGACTGGTGAAAGTGTCTGAGTCAGAATTGCATCTTTAAAAGAGCTAGCCAGCTACAATCAGATAAGAAAAGAATTGTTACAATGGGCCATCTACCAGAACATGGAAATAGTCTCATCTTCAAAACTCAAACGGCAATACTATTCCTTTTCAACATTACATCCATGGAGCGTATTCCTAGAGAGCAGATTCTGTGTTCAACAGAGCCTCACAAGACGCAGAAGTACGTTGGTGCAGACTATGTCCTAGGTTAACAACACTAGCTCAATTTTTGTGAGGAAGAAGCATGTTTGCAAGATATCGGTATCATTACTAGAGAAAAACAACAGACGAAAATGTGCCTGGTTCACATGTGCTAAAGTCAGTATGGAGTTCCCTACTTCCTTGTGTCCAAGATCACGGCTGCACTTTCTCTGCCTGTGCCTCGCTTACAGCACTTACCCCTTTCCATCCTTACTGCTCACGGTTATTCCTGTATATGCTTCCTCCTGACTCCTCTCCATCCTACTTTGTTCCCAGGACTTGGCTGCTCTAGAGGGCAGGATCCTTGTTATTTAGCATCTGCAGATCCCTTTCTGTACCAGAACTTTCATACAACAGACACTCAACAGAACTTTCCCAAGTTCATCATTTCCGATTTGGAGATGGGCAAGCACTGGGATCAAAGCCCTTTTTGTTCTTGCCCCTCTCCAGTTGCTGGGTCAGCACCACTTCCCCAAAGGACTTCCAAGCCCCTCTCTGGCCCACAGAAACCTGTGTGGGGCCCTCGACCATAATGCTGGTGGCTGAGCACTCATCCCTGTCCACAGGAGCTCTGCTGCCAAAACTAGGTCCATTCACTCACCCTACGTACATTAAGCATTGACGTGGTGGCAGAAGTGGCTGGGGTTGTAGGAGCAAAGAAATGCCAAGACAAGAATCCTACTGCAGCAAAGGGTCTGTGAGCCCATGCTGACCTCCATGGCCTCACTGGCTGCACCATGGCAGGTACGAGGTGTTGGGGAAGCCCTCTAGAGAGCAGCCTGAAGTCCTCCTTTGCTCTGCAGCACCTGCTCATCAAGAACTGGACACCTGCGCTCCTCTGAATTCCTATACATTTTATTTATTCCCTTCCCATGATCCTGATCACTTTCTACCTCGTACCACAATTCGCTACAGGCTTGTCTTTTCTTCTGTAGTAGGCTTCCAGCTCCTTCAGACGAGGATCCCAGCCCAGTTCACCTCCATATCCACACCCAGCAAAGGGCCTCACCCACAGCACGTTCTCAGTTTGTATTTGCTGAAAGAAACATGCTTGTTTAGTGGGCATCAGAAATTAAAACCCATCACATTCTAGAAAACTATTATTGATTTAAATTTTTCTGGCAAGCTAAACTAACATGCTAAAATATTATATTGGGCAATTTCTGACGATATAGATAGTCTAGAAACTACAAAGTGTTGCTTTTCATTACACAAAAGATCCACGTTTTCTTCTCATTATTGCCTGCTTTGTTGTGAAGGTAAGAAATTCCATACTTCAAGGATCTATATTACAAACATTCATTTAAAGACCAGAATTGTAAAAAGGTTTGTTTATTATACAAATAAGCATTTCATGAATACAACTACTCATCGGGAGTATTTTGAATATATAATACTATACACAGGATGCTGTAGGACAAGATTTTCAAACTCAAATCAATTTAATGAGTCACGGCTAGCATTTTCTTTTTAATGAGAATATATAAAAACTATCAGTGTATTACACTTTCATGGATGAGAATTGTTTTCTGAAATCTTTTTCAGTTAATGCATGTACATGAATGTACGTGTGCACACATACATGTGCGTGCCCATACATCCTTTCTGAGTTGCAGATAGAAAATGTCAAAGCCACATTGTAGAATTATTTATCATTATTTTGGGCTGGCAGGAACCAAACCAACTTCCTACTTTCGGGTAAATCTGTGTGGTCAGTCCTGGTGGAGGCAGGAAACCTGTACTTCATAAAAGTAGCAAAATGAGGGAGCTCCTCACCCTTTCTTTGCCCTGGAAAGGTGAGCCAGTGTTGGCTAAATGGGTGCTCTTACTTGCGCCTTTGAATCTGAAACACATGACACGAAGACCATGATGATGGTGAGACTAGATGAGAGACAGCACCTGTGGGCAGCAGCTGCAACCAAGAGTGGCAGCAGAGCCACCTATGGAGGCTGTGCCGGGACCACAGGAGCACCCTGCCTAGTTTGTTCCCACTGCCCATGCCCAGCGCTCCCTTGCTCTTGTCCATCACCCAGGTATCATCCATGGCCCTCCTTTTCTGCACAAAGTAACCAGAGAAGACTGCTGCTCACAACCAAAAATATCATGCTAAGGAGTCTGGCCCCTATTCTGTAGGAAATGGGAAAACACTGCATATTTTTAAACAAGAAGAATGACATCTGGTGAGATAGTACTAGGTATGTTGAATTAGAGACCAGAAACAGTTGGGGCAGAATAAATAGCTGGCCCAGACCAGGACTTGAAATAGGACACAAAGTGTTCAAGAGGAATCCCACTAATATGCCTGAACTACATTTAAAATGGGCAGACGTGTATAAGAGATGGAATTCAAGACTGTAAGCTGAAAAGATCCAGTGAGGCTAGCACAGAGCACGGCTAAGCGCATGGACTCCCTGGACTTGAATCCAGACTTACCAGCTGGATGCACTTGAGCTGGTTACTTGATCTATCTGTGCCTCAGTTCTGCCATCTGTAAAATGGGAACAATGATAGTACTTTACTCAGAGTTGCTTCATGAAAACTAAATCAGTCAATTTATGCAAAAGGCTTAGAAGTGTCAGGCACACAGTAAGTAGCATATAACTGTTTCTTAAATTAAAACATAAAAAAAAAAAAGTCCCATCCATTCCAATCTCTATAGCAAAGCTGTTGCTTCTGGTCTAACTTGGGGAGTGAACTCCCAGTGTGTTGCTCTTCTTGATCTATTTTAACTGTACTTTTAGTCGTAGGGAAAGGCTTTCACAATAGAGTTGGTGTACAATTGGAGTCTAATATTTGAATATCTTACACTGGTATTCATGAATGTATTCACTGCTGAAGTTCAAAGGTGCTCTATTACCTAGCATCGCTGGGGAACTAAGTGCACCAGATAAACTGATTTTCTAGCAACTGAAGCATATTTAAGAGCCAATGCACTTTAAAGTTTGAATTATGTTGAGAGAGAGCTTGTAAAATGTACTGTAGAATTCTCTAGTTTCTGAAAGAGTGCATCAAAAGTAATCTAATATTTTCATGTTGACTTAAGGTGATCTCATTTTGAACACTGGTCACTGAACTCAGGCTGTAATAGCATGACGATCTAATGGAGGGGTTAACCACTATGATTTAAGGATCTGTTAGCTCCTAAACTATTTGCTGAAATATGACTGTATGAAAGCCCTTGCATCTCACTTTTTACTTTAATTTTCTCTGCATCTGCCCCTGCTATTAACTATTACATCCTGCAACTATCACTACTTCAGCTTCAAAACAGAACTTTTCCTACTTTCTTATCATCTGAAACCACTTTGTAATAGATAACCAAATTCTGTAGAAAGCATGTAGTATATAGTATATATGGGTATATAGTGTATTAATTGTGGTATAAGCAGGAAACACCAGCCAAGAGCAGAAAACATATACTGTACATTTTGGGAAATCCACTTAGCCTACCATCTAAAAACTGTTCCCAGATGTTTACTATTAAGACAGCTGAGGCTGCCAACAGAACACAGTCATTTTGTTGAGTGATGAGTGACAGCTGAAGTGAAGGAAGGTAGGCTCTCCCTAAGCCCCAGACATACGCGTAATACAGCCCACTCAATATCTCTTCATTCATTTCCTATAACTGCTGTAACAAATTACCACAACTTATTGGATCAAGACAACACAAATTTATTATCTTGCAGTTCTGGAGGTCAGAAGTTCAAGATGGGTCTTAAAAAACAAAAGTCACGGCATTGGCACGGCCACATTCTTCCTGGACACTCCAGGAAGAATCCATTTCCATGCCTCTTCCAGCTAGAAGCTGGAGAAATGCATGTCACAAAATATGAAATACAGAGGCTACCTGCGTGCTTAGCTGTGGCCCCTTCTTTCAACTTCAAAGCACGTCATTCCAGCTTCTGTTTTGATCATCACATCTCTTCCTCTGACTGTGACATTCCTGCCTCCCTCTTACAAGGATCCTTGTGATTTCACTGGACCTACTCAGATAATCCAGGATAATCTCTCCAACTCAATATCCTTAATCACATGTGCAAAGTCCCTTTTGCCACATGAGGGAACCTACTCACAGGTTTCAGGGACTGGGATACGGACATTTTGTGGCGGGCCACTGTTCTGCCTGCCACATTTGCGTAGATGTTGAACAGATCTCAAGCTTAACTTGCACAAAGCTAAGCTGCTGCTATTTCTGCTCACTCCCACCACCTCTGTCCAAACCTGCTCTACCAATATCTGCCTGCATTTCAGTTGATGGCAAGCTCATCCTTCCATAAGCTCAGGGCAAACAGCCTGGAGTCACCCCTGACTCCTCCTTTTCTCTCACATTCCACATGCAACCTGTCATCACGTTCTGTCAGTATTAATTTTTTTAAAAAATAGATCCAGCATCTGACTACTTCTCCCAACCTCCATAGCCACCACCATCAAAGCTACCATCTTTCCTCAGTGAGATCCCTGGAACAATGTCCCAGATTCCATCCTGTGGTTTATTATGAACCCTATAGCTAGAAGGACCTTTTTAAAAATGGAAATTAGATCGTATCACTCATCTCTTCAAGCCCCTCCAGAGGCTCTTCATCTCACTCAGAATAAAAGCCAAAGTTCTTATGAGAAGCATCCCAGCAAAAAAGGCAAGAAAGAGCAGTTTTCCAGGAACTGAATGCTGCTCAGTGTGGCCTGAATAATGACTGTGAGAGGCAATGAGAGATAAGCATGTGCATATGGGCAAGGGCTGGCACCCTCCCTACATTAAATAGCCTGATCCTATCCTAAGGACTATAGAAAGCTGCTGACAAGTGTTCAGCAGAACTGGGGAACAACCAACTCTGTACTTTGGGAACAGAGCTCTGGCTGCAGCCTGAGGACAGGTTAGAGTGGGCCGAGCAGAAGGAGACTGGGAGGCTACTGGAGGTATGCAGTAGTAAAGAGAAGACAATGGCAGCAGAGGGAAAGGACAGTGAAAATATTTGTGGTTATTTAGGAGGAAGAAGTGGCAAAACTTGGTGATGGCTCAGATGTGAGGTCAAGGATGACATCCAGGTCCTGACTTAAGTGAATGGACCTGATACGTTTAAAGTGCTAAAAGAAAAACACTGTCGGCCGGGCACAGTGGCTCATGCTTGTAATCCTAACACTTTGGGAGGCCGAGGCGGGTGGATCACCTGACATCAGGAGTTCGAGACCAGCCTGGCCAACATGGCAAAGCCCTGCTCTACCAAAAATATAAAAAAATTATCCAGGTGTGGTGGCATGTACCTATAATCCCAGCTACTTGGGAGGCCGAGGCAGGAGAATCGCTTGAACCCAGGGGCAGAGGTTGCAGTGAGCTAAGATCGCACCACTGCACTCTGGCCTAGGCAACAAGAATGAAACTCCATCTCAATAAAAAAGAAAAAAAAGAAAAACACTGTCAACCAAGAATCCTATGGCCAGCAAAACTGTCCTTCAAAAGTGAGAAGAAAATTGAGACATTCCCAGATAAACAAAAGTCAAAGAATTTCATTACCACTATACCTGCCATTTCTTGTAGAAATGCTAAAAGTAGTATAACTGCTATGGAAACCGGTATGGAGATTTCTCAAAAAGCTAAAAATAGAATTACCATATGATCCTCCAATTCTACTACTGCGTATACATCCAAAGGATGAAAGCAATAGGTCAAAAAGATATCCACACTCCCAAATTTACTGCAGTGCTATTCACAGTAACCAAGGCATGAAATCAACCTAAGTATCCATCAACAGATAAACGGATACAGAAAATGTGGTAGATATGCACAACAGAATACTATTCAGCTATTAAAAAGAATGAAATACTGTCATTTGTAACAACACGAATGAACCTGGAGGACATTATGTTAAGTGAAGTAAGCCACACACATAAAGACAAATACCACATCATGTCACTCATATATGGAATCTAAAAACATTGGTCTCATAGCAATAAAGAGTAAAATAGTGGTTACCAGAGGCTTGGGGGGATGGGGCAGAAGAGGATGAGAAGCTAGTCAATGGGTACAAAGTTACAGTTAGGAGGGATAAGTTCTGGTGTCCTATTGTACAGGAGGATGACTATAGTTAACAATAATATAATGTATATTACAAAATAGCTAGAAGAGAGAATTTTGAATCTTCTCACTACAAAGAAATGATAAACGTTTATGACTGATTTGCTAATTGTCCTGATTTGATCATTACACAATTATGTACATACTGAAATATCACATGGTACCCTAAATATGTATATTACTTGTCAAGTAAAAGTAAAACTTTCAAGAATTAAATAAATAAATGTAAGCCCTGTGGAAACCACAAAAAAATCAACTATAGAATATACGTAAATGAAAATGAGAAGGAACAAAACTAAAATATTTCACTACAAAGAAAATCAACCAAGCAAAAAAGAAGATAGTAACACATGGTACAAAAATAGACACATAAACCAATGGAATAGAATACAGAATCCAGAAATAAAGCCACACATGTACAGCCATCTGATCTTCAACGAAGTCAATGCAATAAGCAATGGGGAAAGGAATCTTTATTCAATAAATGGTTCTGGGATAGCTGGCTAGCCATATGCAAAAGAATGAAACTGGACCCCTACCTTTCTCCAGATTAAAAAAATTAACTCAAGATGGATTAAAGATTTAAACATAAGACCTCAAACTATAAGAATCATAAAGAAAATCTAGGAAACACCCTTCCCTCAAGAGGGACCTAATTAAACGAAAGAGCTTCTGCACAGTAAAAAAAACTATCAATAAACAAACAATGCACAGGAGAATAACACAATAACAGGCATAGGCAAAGATGTAAAGAAATTGAAACACCTGTGCATTGTTGGTAGGATTATAAAATGGTACAGCTGCTAGGGAAAACAGTATGGCAATTCCTCAAAAAATAAAATAAAATTAGAATCACCATATGATCCAGCAATCCTACTTCTAGGTATACACAGAAAGAATTGAAATCAGAGTCTCAAAGAGATATTGGGATACTTGTGTTTACAGCAGCTTTAGTCACAATAGCTAAAATGTGAAATCAACCAAAATGTCCCCCTATGGATAAATGGATAAGCAAATGTGATATATACATGCAACGAAATATTATTCAGCCTTTAAGAAGAAGAAGATTCTGACACATCCTGCAACACGGAACCTTGAGGACATAACGCTAAGAGAAAAAAATCAACAAAAAAGCAAATATTGGTGGTGACAACAAATACTGTATGATTCCACTTACATAAGGTACCTAGAGTCATCAAATTCACTGAAAGTAAAATGGTCATTGCCAGGGGCTGTGGGGAGAGAAGAAAAGTTGTTTAACAGGGACCGTTTCGGTCTTGCAAGATGGAAGAGTTCTGAAGAAGGATGTGCTGATGGTTGCTCAACAATGTAAATGGAGTTAATGCCACTAAACTGTACGATTAAAAATGGGGAAGACAGAAAATTGTATGTTATGTGTATTTTACCACAATAAAAAGAAAATTTTAAATATGAGCAACTAGGACTGGATTGTCCAAAGGCCCAGGGGAGCATGCAAGGGATGGCCAAACTGAGTCTTAGAAATGGTCAGGCATAACCCAAGCTGTTGGAAGTGGCCGTGAACCACTGAAAATACAATTATTAAGGAAACAGTCATTAGTGCCTTCCTGGAAGTATGCAAGTGTGGGATATGTTCACAGTATGCAATACCGTGAAATCTCCCTACTTCTAGTCCATGTGCGGCCATCAAAAACATCTCTCCTTATCCCCCACCAGCTGGAAAAGGCTGCTCAGACTAGGCCAGTCCTAGTTCCCTCCTCCACCTCCTCCTCCCTCTGGCAGTCCTCCTATCTGCTGTCTTTTGGCTCTGAAACCGAACAGTAACATCAACTTGCCACCATGGAAAAAGTATTTGTTGAAATAGCAATGTCTTTCTTCTTCTATTTTCCCTTTCTCCATCAACCTCCCCCAAGCAGGCGCCATGATTCCCAGTCCCTAGGGAGCTTTGTGACTACAGAGGAGGAACTGCTGGTAAGACACTTCCCTTCCTGGTTTTGGTTTCCAAATGCTTAAGCCCATGGAGGGGAAAAAAAGTTTCAGGCAAGAAGAGGTGTCACTGTGGGAACTATAGAGAAGAGAAGGGAGACTGAGAGAGTCCCCCAAAGTAAATTTCCCAGGCCCACAAAGGAGCAGACTGTAGTTCCCAGAGGTAGGCAGGCTCTGTGCTGGCTGCTCTCGAAGTCAGCTGAGCCTAGAAAGGGAGGAGTAGCTTCAGCCAAGCCTAGGCTGGGCTCCAGGATTGCACAAGTTCCCAGGTATAGAGACAGAATCACACTGGCTGATCCTAAGAAACCCTTGACGTCTCAGAGGTAACTGCTGTGGACCTGAGACACAGGACCAGAGGGATGTCCCTATGCCTGGGTGCTGCCTCCAACCCAGGACCTTTACACAAAGGGGAAGGAGGGAAAAAGTGATAAAAAGTAGCCAGGTTTAAAGCTCCTGCCGGCCCAGAGCAGGAAAAAAGGCTCACAGTCAAAATTAAATTAAATTTTTTAAAAATTGAAGAGACAAACCGAAGTTTCATAACTGGTATACTACCTCAATGGAAAGAAAATAAAGAAAACAGCTGGACAGGGAAGACAAGTCTAACCTACACGCACGTAACCCTGTGATGTTTATTCACATTCTATCCCACATGGCCAAGAGCAGCACAGACCCTAACCGCATACCTTAACATAGCAGCAGTCTTAAATGAGCCAAAATTCTTAAAAGTCTAGCCCTCAAGCATGCACTGGGTCACCTGCCTCATCTTGTTCCTCTGCCCAGCAGCAGCAGCTTGTAAATATGCGAATGTGATCATGACAGTTCTCTGCTAAGCAGTTCTCTCTTGCCCTTAGAGCAAAAGTCCTTCACTCTCCAACCAGGACTGAACTTGCCAATACCATCCCCCCATCCTCTCACATGGACTCAGTCTCTAATCACATAGAAAAGAGTCACTCCAGGCCAGGTGCGGTGGCTCAGGCCAATAATCCCAGCACTTTGGGGGGCCGAGATGGGCAGATTACGAGGCCAGGAGATCGAGACCATCCTGGTTAACACGGTGAAACCCCGTCTCTACTAAAAATACAAAAAATTAGCCGGGCATGGTGGCGGGCACCTGTAGTCCCAGCTACTCGGGAGGCTGAAGCAGGAGAATGGTGTGAACTCAGGAGGCAGAGCTTGCAGTGAGCCGAGATCGCACCACTGCACTCCAGCCTGGGAGACAGAGCGAGACTCCGTCTCAAAAAAAAAAAGAAAAGAGTCAGTTCATAAACATATCAGCTCCTTCCAAAGTCCCAGGCCTCCAACATCTCCCTGGCCTGTAATTCCCCACACCTCCAACCCACCTTGCGCCTGGCACAGAGTAGTTCATAGACACATTTTAAATGAGTGACTCACTCAGTGAAGCCCCAATCCACAAGACATCTTCCTGCCAGTTCACAACACCTCCCAGGCAGCAGAAGATTCCAGTACCTCCTTCCATACAAGCCCTGGTTAGGAAAGTAGAGTAGGGAGCAGAGGGGCCAGGCACACAGGCCAAATCTGACCCCGATAGGCATTTTATTTGACCCTCACAATGTCATGATTTCAACTCATTATCAATATGCACAAATCAGGGAATTCTGCAAAAAAACAGCCCGAGGCCTGACTTAAGTTAGAGAATGAGACAACCTGGCATACGTGGCCCTGCAATCCCACACAGCAGCTGGCTCTCTTTAGAGAGTTGCATGGGCTTCCCTGTTCACCCCATCCTCACCCCTCCTACTGTCTCCCCAGCAGAAGACATGAGGTGGCTGCCATCCACCCTCGTCCTCCCAGCCAGCCTCCTGTGGGCCCTGTGGACACCTGTAGAGAGGACTGCTGGAGAAGAAAACCCAACCCTCATCAAACTGTGACCCAGATTCATAGACTCCTCCATTCCCATCCTCAACAAGTCAAATCTCATCATCTTCACACCTGTGACCTCCTCCTTCTTAGAGTTTGCTGAGGGATAATTTTCTGGGCTTGGGAAGTTGGCAAGGGACTTTGTTAATGAGACCAATTTTGTATTCAGTGTCTCAGCTGTATGTCTGAACTATATATGCTCCCCTAAAATGTCCTCATACATGTATCCCTTATCTAAAAAGGTGTCACTATCTTGGCCTCATTAAGCTCCTTTCACTGGTTGGATCTTGGGCAAGATGAGAATTCATCTGCAAATGCCCAAATTACTAAGCAACCATTTTCCCCAGCCTGCCTGGACTCTGTGGTTCTTTCATATACCAACAGCTGACCCGGTGTGTAGATTCTCAGCTCCCAGCACTCCACCAGCTTCACAAATTTTATAAAGCATGCCCAACAGAGCATCTTAAGTTACCAGCAATCAATAAAAATCTCCCTCGGCAGACAGGTCTAAGCCAATGAAAGTGTTGACAAGAAAGCATTTGCATCTCTTGATTAGGAGCTAGTCCAAAACCAATTGACTCAAAGTACAGCCAAGTTGGTTTACAAACAATTGCTTTTGATTACAAGGAAAGCTAAATGAGCAACATCTTCCTGCTGGAAAGAGGCTTGTTCTCATATTAAACTAATATTTTAGACATGAGCTTACATCACTTCAAGCTACATTAAATTCAGGGAGGAAATAGAATTTTATTTCCCCCCTGAATTATTCAAAACCTTCTCTAACTTTTAGTATACATAAATATACTCCCCTTTAATAAAAATGCTCCCTCTGAAGAATGAATGCCTCAGGTCTTTGTCTACTCCAAAGGCAACTCTTTGAACATCTGATAATTAATGGACTTTTAACATTTTCGTGTTAAAAGGGATAATTACATTTTTGAAATAACTGTCTATATTCAGTGAATACTTTGTACATTTGGTTTACTAAAAGCTTTGTTAGTGGCGCTATACATTTAGATTTCATTGTTCTTCCTGATCTGTTTGCTCAAAAATCCATTTCTCTAATTTTCTGTTTTCTCCAAAATGAATTAATAACTTCTCTAGTAGTACAGTAGGGGTAGAAATGGAAAGGTAAAGTGATTCCTAAAAGATTATCACTAATGAGTATGACAGCTTTTGCTTTACAACACATCTGTACAAAATGAATTCCCTGGGAACAAACAGATTTTCAGAAGCACAAAGACGTGATGACACAGCCAGGTAGGTGCATATGTCATTGCCACTTTGCAACTAGAAAAGTTAAAGACTAGCCGAGCTCAAGTCTTGGACATCATGAAATTCTCCACTATTCTTGCTGCGGTATCCTCACACCCCTAATGTAACATAATCCATATACATCCTCGCTTTTGTCCCTCCAGTCCCAGAAACAGAAGTTCCCTACACATGGATTCTTCCTCTATTTCTTCCTGTCTCTATCCTAATTGCTAATTATTTCACCTTCTCAACATTGGCTGTAAAATGAGATCACTTTTTCGTTTTAAACAATTCTGCTACCTGGGTCCCTCCTCCAGACATTCTGACTTCATTGTTCCAAGGTATGGCCTGGGGTTTAGGATTCTATGTGCACAGCCGAGGTAGAGAGTAATGCAGGATCTATCCCCCTAGCCCAGAAGTCACAAACTCACAGCTTGTGTGCCAAAATGGCCCGGTGATATGTGCTTTTCGTTTTTTGGTAAAAAACACAGAAACTTTACCATTGTAATCATTCTTAAGTGTACAGTTCTGCAGCATTAAAGACATTCACATTGGTCTGCAATGGGATGTGTGCTTTTTATGGAAGCACATGTTATTTTAAACGTGTTTGTAATTTGGCACATTTCACATAAAAATCCAGATGTGTGGACTCTGGCAACAGAAAGCTAGTATGTCCCAGCAGCAGTCAGCTGGGACAGGATGGTGGTGGCCCCTCTAGGCAGGGCATGTGTCTCAGGGTTGGCCCCCACCCCAAAGTTGCTTCCAGCCTGGTTCCCACAGACAGTCTTTACCTTAGTCTATCAGCAGGGCCAAGCTTCCTCAAGCCTGAAAGTGTCCTGTCTTTTCATCTCATGTCTGTTTCTAGCTGCCCAACCCCACCTCCTTCTTCTCCCTCATCTCCTATTTATTCCTCAAAGCCCTGATATGCAGCTTTCTCCCCCTCTACTAGGCTGAAACAGCCCTGGTGAAGATCAGTGACCTCATACTGCCACTGTGCAATGCGACTCGGACTCTGTGCTGCACTGGATGTGCTGCATCCTTCTGGAGCCTCTGCCTACACCCTGTCTGTGTCTCCACTCTTCTCCATCTTTTCACCCAGGGTTGCCTCCTGCCACAGACAGGGAAGATTTCCTGCATGCTCAAGGCTCACTATCACCTGCAGACTGACAATTCCAGATCCAGTGGATGAGTCCAGAGCTCCAGGAGAGTCTGAGGGGTCCAGCTTTGAGTTCCCAGCTCTGTCACTTAAAACTGTGATTTTGGGGCCAGTTATTCAGCCTAAGCTCCAATATCTTCATCTACAAACTGGGGATAATAATTCCCACTCCAAAACACCATGGGAGTATACAACAGTGTACACAAAGCTCTACACTAGAGCATGGCTGTCCAGCCAGCTTTCTGTGAGGATGGATATGTCCCACATCTGTGCTGTCCAATACAGAAGCCACCGGGTATATGCAGCTACTGAGCACTTGCAATGTGGCAAGTGTGACCGAAGAATTAAATTCTTAATTTACATGGGACCAGTGGCTCCCTAGCGGACAGCACAGTTCTGGAGTGACAAACACTGAACACACATAAGCAGACACAGCTATTAATATTGTCACTATTCACAAAGGGAATAGTAATATCAAGCTGTTGCAGCTCAAGCCTCCCTCTAAGACTTGGACTCCGCAGGAACAGATCTCAGCCAAACTTGATGCCTGGTCCTGTTAGAGGATTCTACGCTCGGGAGAGTAACCCAAAATTCATCAGGGGACATGGTGAACTTTAAGGAATTGTTTTGTCTTAGTTCTTTGCATCTGGTGAGAAAGCAGGTATGCAGCCACAGTCTCCAGGACACTGGATGTAGCATCTTTAACACAACCAAGTGGAGTCCCAGCTGCTGGGTTTCCCTCTGGGCTCTGAAGCCAGGAAGCCAGTGCCCACCTAGTGTATGCATCCGGGACTCTGCGCTACACAGCAGGCAAGTTCTTATATCCTGTGTCTGTCAACACCTCTCCATGAATCGTCATCATCCTCAAGACCAACTCTCATCCAGGGGTGTACCGGACACCTCCATATGGATCCCCATAGGCCCCAACAGCTCCCAACTTAGCCTGCCGTCTATGCCCACTCCCAAGGCCCACTCTCCTTCCTGCCCCCATCATCCCAACCCGCCAACGCTGGGCCATCCTAGATGCTGCTTTAGACCCAGATAACTTCTCACACTCTTAAGGGAAACTTTGGAAGCCATCATCTCCTATGTTCTGTTTCTATAAATGAAGAAACCAAGTAAGGTCAAGCGAGGTCCATCCATCAGAGTTCTAGAGAGACAGAGATTGAGATTTATTTTAAAGAATTAGCTCACACAATTATGGAAGCTGGCAAGTCCAAAAGCTGCAGGGTGGGCCATCAGGCTGAAAAGCAGGGAAGAGCTATGCTGTAGTTGGAGTCCGAAGGCTGTCTGCAGGCAGAATTCCCTCTTGCTCAGGAGAGGACTATCCAGGCCTTCAACTGATTGGATGAGCCCCACCTACATCATGGAGGATCAATCTGCTTTACTCAAAATCCTTCAATTTAAATGTTAACCTCATCCAAAAATATCCCCACAGAAATATCCAGAATAATCTTTGCCTACATATCTGGGCCCAGCCAAGTTGACACATAAAATTAACCATCACAGAGTTGAAATGACTTAAACAAGGGCACGGAATTAAAGCCAGGGAAAAACCAAAGAAAAAGCTTTAAAAAAAAAAAAAAAAGTATCATTTCTTCCTTTGCTAAAATATTTTAAAATATAAGGAACAAATTTTGATAAAATGCATTTATATCTGGAATGAGAATACACAATGCTACTTATTAACATCCCCAGTTATAATAATATACCAAATTATCATTTATTGAGTTTCTAAAGACCACACTCTGTGCTAACTGCTTTCAGTACAGTATCCCATTTAGTCACCACAACGAACCTATGACATTGTGGTGGATTTTTGCAACTACTTTGTGTTCTGCTTTCAAAGAAATAAAACTTTGTGTAGCATGCATATACAGCCAGTTTCAAAGATGTGTCTGAATTGGGATATTTTTCTGTCTAAAAATCAAAATCATAACATTAAGCTCCGATATCTGGGAATGTCCATATATATTTCTGGACACTAACATATAGTTCTCTCAGGTTGCTGGCAACAATATCAACTCCAGAAGGTTGACACATGAATCAGCTCTCAGGAATCCTCTCCTAATCTGGGGCATTCCTCAGCCATTCCAAAACAAACAAAAGCCACACATTTGCTAATCTGGGTTTATTCTGTTATTTCAGACAACACAGGCACTACCAAAGTCCACAATCCCTTATCCATTATCCTGAATGCCAAAAGATCTAAAAGCTGAGAGGTTGTTTTTATAACTCATTTGACAGAAAAACATAAGCCAAATGTATGAAGCTATTTATAGTCTTTTTGAGAAATCTCATTTAGCGTGAATGCCCATGTTTCACTTCAGAAATAACGTATTTGACACAGGGCACCGCCCTAGCCCTTCTTTAGGAATGTAATGTCATATACAACACAGGCACAATCTAAAAACCTGAAGTGCAAATTCATGCACAGATTTGGCCCAGAGGGTTTTATAGAAAGTAACAAGACCTCCTTTATCCTCATTTGACAAATCGGGTCATAGGGGTTCAAAATGAGTCCAAATACAGCTCCATCAGATGTCAGTTCCAGAACGGGGCTTCTGAACAACTCTGTCGTAGACACACTGATCTTCTTCACGCAGTGACAGAGTGCGCTGCAAGCTGTGATGCAGCACTGGAAGCCATTAATTGTGTCTTGAGGACCAGGAGTCAGAAGCACTGAGAAGGTGAATGATTTGCTCAAACACATCTGGTCTCATCAAAACCAGATGCAGAAGTCTCATAAAGACCCCTTTTATTGATACTAGGAAGCAACCAAAACTTCCCCCAGAAGGAAGAAAGGGAAGGAGGGGGAGAGGGAGAGAGGAACAAATTTAGAGTCTCATTTTTCCAAGAGATTTTCGACTGCATGAGATTTCCAAAACCAATGATAATTTAGCACCCTTCCCCTAATTCTTCACATCCTCCCCTCCCTGCCTGCCTGAGCAGAATGAAGACACCATGCAGAATTCAGCAAAGTTCACATGAGTGCTCAGCAATCGTCCTTAACTCAAGTGCATCAGGTAGCAGAAACTGGCAAGGAGGACTCCCTTTGTCCCAGGGAGCAAAGAGAAGGGAAACTGGAATCTGTGGTCAAGTCCACTGAACATGGAGCTGGAGACAGGTAAAGAAACAAAGTGTGTGAGAAGCCACATAAGCAGAGTGGAGAGAGAGAATCCAGAGCAAAGCAAGAGAGCACCCAAACAACTGCCAGTGCCCGTGCTAATTTGCACCTGCAGTCAGTCCTTCCTGCCGTAAGCTGTGATTAAAGGTTAAGGCGCTTGGCAGCAGTGATAAAGCAGCCTTTTAGTCTTAGTAGTTGTTAAACTGATTGAGACAGAGTGCTCTAGAGCCCTGGCTCTCAAACTTGAGCAGATGTTAACACACAGATTGCTGGCTCCATCCCCAGAGTTTCTAGTTCCAAAGGCCTGGGGTGGGAACCAAGAATCTGCATTTCTAACACATTTTCAGATGGTGCTGCTGCTCCAGAAAAATGCTAGTCAAAAGAAATACAACAAAAGCCATACATGAAATCTTAGATTTTCTAGTAGCCACAATAACAAAATTCCAGTCAAACAAGTGAGATTAACTTTAATAACATATTTCATTGACCCCAATAAATGTTATTTCAACATACTATCAATATAAAATTATTAATGAGGTATTTTACATTGTTTTTCTCAGATGAAGGCTTCAGAATCCAGTGTGCATCTTACATTTACAGCACATCACCATCTGGATGAGCCACACTGGAAGTGCACAACAGCCGCACATGGCTTCTGGCCACTGTCCTGGACAGAAGTTACAGAAGATCGTCACTGTACGTGAATGACAATGCATGTAGCAGGAAGATTAGCTTGATGGTCACGCAAGTGATGGCATATGAGAGAAGTCGGGCCACTCTGGAGCGATGGAGAGGTGAACCTGCCAGGGACCTCTGTGTGAGCAATCACCCACTGCAAGGGTGCCTTCTTCGCACCCACCCAAAGGAGATGACAGCCACCCTGCCTTGGCTTTGCAGGTAAAAACCTGCTGGCTTTAGCTCACTCCCCTTGAATTTTCCTTAAGATTATGTTTTTATGGTAAGATAACCATAACATAAAACTTGCCATTTTAGCCATTTTAAAATGTATTCACTAGTTCAGTGACAGTAAGTATATTGTTCTGCAACCATCACCGCCATCCATCTCCAGAATTCTTTTCACCTTGCAAAACTAAAACTCTATACCTATTAAACAATTCCCCCACGTTGCTCTCCCGGACCCCTGGCAACCACCCTTCTACTTTCTGTCTATGAATTTCACCATTCTAGGTGCTTCATCTGAACGGAATCACACAGTATTTGTCTTTTTATGACAGGCTTCTTTCCTTTACCATCATACGCTAATATGCCCAAGGTTCATCCATGTTGTAGCATGTGTCAGAATTTCCTTCCCAAGGCTAAGTAATATTCCATCGTATGTACAGATCCCATTTTGTTTCTCCATTCATCCAAGTGTCACAGGGCAGTTACGCTGCTTCTATCTCTTGGCTATTGCGAATAATGTGCTGCTGTGAACAGAGGTCTACAAATATGTTTCGGTCCCTGCTTTCAATTCTTTGGGATATAAACCCAGACGTGAGACTGCAGGATCAGATGGTAATTCTATGTTTAATTTTTTGAGGAACCTCCATACTGTTTTCCATAGCAGCAGCAGCAGCAGCATTTTACATTCCCACCAATGGTGCACAACTGTTTCAATTTCTCCACATCCTCACCAACACTTGCTATTTTCTTCTTTTTTTTTTTTTTTTTTAATAATAACCATCCTCATGGATGTGAAGTAGTAGCTCACTGTGCTTTGATTAGCATTTCCCTAATAACTAGTGATGTTGAGCATTCTTCTGATTTTGACTCTTGACCTCTGCTGACTTCTGCATCCACCTCCCATCCTGGACCCAGAGAATGTGCCTTTTTCCATCTGTCTTCACTGTCGTCCTGACCCTGCACCCTACTTACCTGTGGAACTTTCTGTTCTTGCCCAACTAAACATTCTTTTTACTTGGTCCAGATGCAGCAGACATTTACACTGGCCATTAACTGGCATCCTCTGTCACAGCCAAGATTGATTCACATAGTGAAGAAACAAGGAAGAACAAGCCATGAAGAAACAAGGGAGAATCCCTCTGGCATGCAAGAAAGACTGGGGCACTGCGAAGCAATTATCTGGCTTCCCCATTCCCTCCAGGTAAAATGGAACCAGATCAGCTCATACCCACCTGAGCCTCGGGGTAACACAATGGTGAGCCACACTCACCCTGAACCCCTGACCTTGGCATCTGCAAGATCTCTAAAACAGGCCAGATGAAGCCGTACAGGACCACGGTTTCCTGAAGTGGCACGGCCACCAATGACAGCTAGGAAAGTGCAGGTGACGCAGGGGTCACTGGGCAGGAGGCCCACTGGCAAGCGCCACTCAGATCGCGCTGCCCTTGCCCAGAAGAGAAGCCAGATCAGGCAAGACATCTTTCCCAGAGCTCAAGGGAAACAATACTGGGAACTCTAATTTTCTTCCATCACTTTTTTCATTTCTCTTTTATTAAGCTATAATTTACATATGATGAAATGTACTCCTTTAAGCACATAGTTTTACGAGTTCTGAAAAACACATAAAATCCTGTAACCACCACCATAATCAAGATATAGAACAGTCCCATCACCCTCCAAAATTTCCTCCAGCTCCTTTGTAGTCAACCCTCCCTATGCCCTCAGCCCCTGGAAACTACCTACACATGTGTTGTTTCCATAGTTTTACCTCTTCCAGAATATCTTTATGAATAGAATCATAGAATATGTAGCATCTGAGACTGTCTTTTTTCTTTTCTCATTTTATCTAATTTTTTTTAGATTAATCCCTGTGGGTTCATATATTAGTAGTATGTTTATTTAACTGTTATGCTCTTTATTGTGGTAAAATATACATAACGAAATTTACCATTTTAATCACACTGAAGTGTACAGTTCCATGACACTACATACATTCATACTGCTGTGCAATCATCAGTGGCTTCACTTTTAAAGGCTGGCCTCATTAAAGGATTAATTTTGAATTTTAATTCCATTCAAGGTCTCCTGAGAAAAATCGGAAAGTCTTATACGGCATACTCTGTCAGCAAAGCTAACATTAAGTCAAGACATGTCCCAGATTACCTGGCAAAGTCCCGGCTTACGCCTGTTGCCCTAGTGTGGCTATTAATAGAACCGCTTTTCACTCTCAGAAGTGTCCCGATTAAGACAATACATTACACGGCCTTGCTTGCCACAGGAAAATAGTTTCCTTAGAACATTCCTGGTGAGAAAGCAAAATTCTATTCTAAAAAACAAACAAACGACAACAAAAACACTCCGAGGAATAAACTGACATCTATCAAAATTATAAATATCGATCCAACCATCTCACTTCTGAGATTTTATCCTACATATATACCTACACATGCATATAAAATATCACAGCAGTGTCTGTACAAGAAAAACATTAAACATTGGAAACAATCCAAGTAGCCACCCCCATGAGCTAAAAGAAGCAGCTCCCTATTTTCTGATAATGGAAACCGCTCTAGGATGTCCCCTTACGTGAGGAAAACAAAGGAAAGCAACATATATACTACACTATTTTTATATAAAAAGGGGAGTAGGGAGAAGCACAATACATATTTTCATAAAGAACCGCCTCCAAAGATCCTGGGAAAATACACAGAAACTAGCATGTTGGCCTATGGGGTGGAAGGGTAGGACGGGGCAAACGAAAACGGGGTTGGCAGTAAAACTTCTTGGAGCATACCTTCTAATATCTCTCTTAACTTTTTCAACAATGGAAACAAATATATTACCTATTCAAAAACAATTCATTAAAAAGAAAAACTAGGGGTGAAACGTTCTTGGGAAAAGAACTGCCAACTTTAATGGCATGGACTCTATTGTAATCAATTTATTTTCAATATTCACAAAATCAATACATTTACCTTGTAAACAATGAATATATTTAAAAGCTCTCAAATATCAGGAAAATGACTTCCTTTTCAAAATTCATCATCTAATTATTCCTTTTCAAAATGCATCATGTACTTGGCCTAAGCATGAGAAAGTTCCTTCTGATGATTTGCTTTAAATTTAAACATGTCATCTCCAAAGCAAGAGAGTACCTCCCTAATTCTCTTCTGGTTGCTATGCTTACTTCTTTTAAGGGAGCACTGGTTCTTGAGAAGTTGAATCATTGTAAAGTCCCCCTCCCCAAAAAAAGGTTGCTCAAAATTTTAAAACATTAATGTAGTATCATTTCAATATGTACATTAAATGTTAGCATTTAACATTTAATGCTAACATTAAGATACACTGCAGTATATTTTGGGAAACTGGGCATCTTCTGAGGCACTAAACTCAGAATCTCATCAGAGCCTCTTACTCTCCCAGATTCTCTTTCCATTTTGAACCTGGGAATCACTTCAGACCTCATGGAATTGACTCCAAGATAGCAACAAACCTAAACTAATGATGACTACATGTTTTACCATTAAACTCTTCTATTAATTTCAAAATTATTATTTCTAAATCTTTTCCTCAAGATAATAGAACTAAATCTTTTTAGAAAAAAAACAAAGGGTTGTTTTTGGATGAGAAAAGCAAGAGAAAAGTATATACTGGACTTCTATACCTTAAAGAAATCCAGTATATTCTTTAATTTTCATATAATTTTATTCTTAAAAATGGAAAGGGCCTGAAAATGGTTTTCAGGATGAAAAGGCACTGTTAATTTTAAGTGATTTTTGTTTATAACAACGATTTTTGAAAAATGATAGAGCAGCTCTAATTAGGCAGCATTGTGGTAGAATTTACAAGCATAAATAGAAATCAGTAACAACTTGGCCATGGAAGTCAGACCTCTCAATGCAGAGTACCTAACAAAGAGTTTTGTTTAATTCTTCAACTGTGGCTGGTCACAATACCTACTTCAAACAAGTCTCTCTCACTTAAGCTTTCTTCCAAACTTCAGCTCCCGAAGGAAACCACTTGGAATCTGGTAGCTATCCTAAAACGTTCACTGGAACTCTTTGCAATGTCTGACTGTAGAGGTTACAGATGTCTCTGGGGAGTATAGACAGGGACTTGCATCTCTTCTGAATGATCCAGGCAGCTGCTTTCCACAACCCTATGCAAAGGCAGTCATTTTGGGAAGATCATATTGAGTGAAATGGGGTGGTAGATCCCAGGCAAGAGCCTCTCTGGCTGGTTGTCCTCCACCAATCTCGGTTGTCAGAGCCTAACAGCCTTTGATAGCATCACTGGCAAGACCTGGGGCAGATAGTGTAGAGTCCACTGACCCGTCGTCACAAGGCCAGAGTCATGAACGCAGCCTGTTAGGTCACTGGGGCCCAGAGATGTGCTGTTGTCTTACAACAAAAGGATATTATCATGAGGAATTACACTCTACAGGACATACATACCTGCAATACATCTAAATCTGTATTTTAAAACAAACTATAATCACAACCATCACATCACAGTAATTTCCAATGAGTTAGAGATCACTATCTTGAGTTCTAATATAAGAGAGATGGCCTGCTAAGCAGATAAGAACACTGTAAGAATTTACATAAGGAAAGGTATATTATTTCTACATCTTAAAATGGAAACCAGTGTATAAGTGACATCCCCCTTCTCATTCTTCTTACTGCAAATGGTGTTGTTTATGCCCTTTGTTTTATGTTCCTTAATCCAATAGTCAAAGTTTGCATTCCTGACTGCTTCTCTGGATATTCTATCCTATCTGCTAATCAAAACTCTACAAAGCTTAGTCTATTGCACTGAACTGTTTTGTAGAACTAGAAAATTCCTTTTGATGTAAGAAGATCTTAAATCTAGGGGGAAATTTTTCACCACTAGGTAGCTGAGACACTTGCCTATTTCACCTAACTTTCGATATTCTTAATATATTCTAATGAATGTCAAGTGCAATAAAAGTGGTTAAAGAAAGAAAGAACACATGTGGCAAGGTAAATGTGACAAAAAAATACAGTTCTTTAATTTGGCAGATAAATTCTATCTCAAAGAGCAATGTCATGTACTTTATGCAGTACTGTAATTTAGAAGTAAGTCATTTTCCTGTCTTTGTGACCATGGCATGGCTACAAATCCCTTGGTGGTAGTCTGGGAAAGAGACAGTAAAGGTATCACAGCTGGCAAAAAGTGTGAGGCTGAGAGAGGTTAGGTTTGTAAACTAGTATTTCAAAACTGAAAGCATTAAACAGGCAAAGATGATGATTTTCTAGGTGAGTAAGACTTGAATTTCCCATCACAAACAAATGAATAAATCCTGGACTCCACCAGCTCAAAACCAAATTAGTAGAGCGCTGGCTTTTTAATAATATTTTTTTCTGTCTTCACCTCAGTGAAGGGAAAGTTTTAAAATTTATTATTTTGATTATCATAAAGGCTTTCATCTCCACCTGATAATATAGCAAAGTAACATTATGATGATTGATGTACATGTGAAGCTACTAACAGCCTATAAATGTGTGTTACAAAACTCTATTCTGTTGGATAATTACTTAATAAGAAGCACATAAGAAAACCAATTACCTCGTAGGTTATATTACAGAAAGTTTAGGAGGAAGTTGTTGGGAATTGAGAAAATATTCTCCCTTAAAAATATAAAAGGTAGTAAGTTTCCCAGTTTATTTCCCAAAGTCATTTGAACCTGTTAGCAGCTGATTATAACTGCTGAGTTCTGGTCATTGAAAAGATTTCCTATTCCTTCTCCTAAGCTAAAATTCCTACTCTCTTAAAATTGGTCTAAATATAGGCCAATTGGGTTGAAATACCTTAAAATAATACTTTTAATAATTTTAAATGAAAAAGAGACACCAGGATGTGATTCATCAATCATACTTAAATCCACTGTGAAAACCATACCTACAACAGCTGACTCATCATCCCCTCTCCCCTGCAACAACCCCACCACAGAAACCTACTCCCTCACCTACATTTGTGAACCCAGGGTTATGTACACCTAATTCCTCTCCCTCAGTCCCCATATCCAGTTCACACGCAGAGATCTGATAAAAATAGGTCATATATTCCCGTGGCATCCAACTCAAAGGGAAGAAGGGTACATCATAAAACCTAAGCCCCTTCTCTCTATCCCTTCCCCCAACCACCTAATTGTCCTCTGCAGAGATAACTCACACAGCCTTCCAGAGATAATCTATGTAAATTTGTTTTGTACAGTCATGATTAGCATAGCATGCAGATTATTTTGTATCTTATTCCTCCCACTCATTTCCAATGTTTCAAATTCATCCACGCCATTTACATAAAGCTGGCTGATGCTTCTTAACAACTGATCATGCACCCTAGTATACATATAATATAATCATTCCCTCACCAATAGCCCAATTAGATATTGCCAATCACTGTTACAAAAAATGTCTTGCTTATTTTAACTTCTAAATGTTTCTCATATCTACTCTCTCATCTCCTCCTACTGTACTTCCAACTGGCTTTATTCTGTAGCTCCTCATCCCTCCCTGGATTATCACAACAGCCACATAATTGATCTCCCTTGATTCTTACCTTCCCTCCCATTCATCCTCCAAAATGCACTGCAATCTACTAAATTATATTCTGGTCCACACCTGTTCCAAGCTTAAAATAAAACAGCCACTACTACTTACTCGACGAAAGCCAGGCTCATTAGCACATCATACATGCCTCCTACAAAGTTCCACCCATTGCCGTCACATTAATTTAGTAATATCAAACTGTTTGCAGTTCTTGTACAACATTAGGCTGCTTTATACCTCTCTGCCTCAGCTCATGCTGTGCCTTCTTCCTGGAACACCCTCCCATCTTATTTCATCTAATTCTTTTTTTTTCTTTTTTTCTTTTTTTTTTTGAGACAAGGTCTCATTCTGTCACCTAAACTGGAGTGCAGTGGTGCAATCATGGCTCACTGCTGCCTCGACCTCCCAAGTTCAATCAATCCTCCCACCTCAGCCTCCTGAGTAGCTGGGACTACAAATGTGCACCACCACACCTGCCTATTTCATATTTTTGCCGCCAAGGCAGTTCTGCCACCACCTCCCCCAGGAAGTGGTCTCCATCTCTCAGAATGGACAATGAGCTTTCATTGCTGCCTGTGCCCACCCCAGTCCTGCCTTGCTTGTGACAGTGGAAATTCTCATCTCCTCCACCGTAAGCTCCAAGAGGGAAGGAATCCTGCACTGCTCATCTTTGTAACGGAAATACAGGTGGTCATAAATGTTCACTGAAATGAACTGCTATAGAAAGCAAAAAATAAGCTGAATTTCAAAAAGGCAAAAGATAATCAACATGTTACTGTGCCTCAGTTTCCTCATCGCAAAAATTAGGGATAATAATACTGTGGCAAAGATTAAACGAGACAGAATGCATCAAATTCTTGCAACAGTGTCTGGCAAATGGAATGCACTCAACAGATGTTATTATAACGTCCAGAAGGAGAGGAAGGATTTAGAAAAGACATTTGGTTGATTGACCACACTGTCAAGGTGGTCTTCTGATGGGTTTCCCTACAGTGCTGAAGGCTGGGGGCTGTGGGGGAGGGCGATGCTGCCGCAAGCAAGGCTGGAAACTCCCAGTGAGTAAACTGCCTGAAGAAGCCACTATGGAACGTTAGAGCGGGGACGGGGAAAACTCTAACAGGACTTCAGAGCTGGGCAGAGACCCCACTGACTACGCCGCGCTTCTGTGGCCCAGGCCACGCAGAAGCAAGTCAGGAAGCAGGAAGAACTAAGGACAGCTCTGAAGTCATTTTTAGAATCAAGAGACTTAAAATAAGACTCTGATGGCTCTGGCCGCTAGGGATGGAAAGGATCATGATCAAATTCCTCGCCACTCCACATTAACATTTTCAATAGTATCCTGCTGCCATGGATCCAATCGGGCTGCCTACTGGGTTCAGTGCGGAAGAGTGTTAATTGTTCTAGAATTTCCTCAGCACTGCAATTTCCTGGGCTTGATCAAATGCCCATATGGAACTTCGTTTTCTTCTTTTATAACTGAAGGATTATCACTTGGTCCTCACATTTCCCCTAGGGAAGAAAAGGCTCCAGATGGACCAACCCTCATTATATGATTTTCCAAGAGCTAGGCACATTTTCTTTGTATACATAGTTTTGCCATTTATTATTCATTCTACTGACTATCTAATCTATTAATGTGCTGAGCTTTCTTTATAAATCATGAATTAGCTATGTGGCATTTTGGTGCACAGTAAAACTGTCAGGGTTTGACATGTGGAAGAACCTTGTGCAGCAGAAATTTCCTCTTACTATTAGCCCTGAGAAAATAACAATACTGGTAAACAGCAAGCATGTTTTTTAACTCTAAGATTTTCAATTCTAAAGGAACAGGAGCTATATGTTTTCATCATTCATTTATGCATTGATTAGACAACCATTTATTATGAACCTATTATATAACAAGCCTTGTGTTAGGTGCTGAGGAGCAAAGACAAATGAGTATTATTCAGAATTTCACAGCTCCTTCAGCACTCATTTACACACCCAGGAGGAAACAAGCAAAATGACAAATTAGGTCACAAGGAATCAACACTGGTGTTCATGATTTCTAAAAACTTAGCCATTTCACAGTTCTGTTCCCTTAACAGAGAAATTTCAAATCAGTGGCTCACAGTCTAAATTCAGATACAGTTTGTTTGGCCCAAACTGTGTTTTTAAAAACGTGGCTCAGTATTTTAAAAACTAAATCAAGAGACTTCACAAGATTAAATTAATTTTTAAAAATATTTCCACTTTCTCTTGGAAAACGCATAAAAATATCTAGCAACACTGGATTCTAATTCCCACAAAACAGAACTCCCCTAGAGCAGAGTTGCAGCTGCCCCTGCAGAGCCCACCACGGAAACTTGCCGTAAGAAACCACTCGCCGTCCAGTTAGCTCTCTGCACCCACACAAGCATCAAAGACAGAAAATAAAAGACAGACTAAGAGGGGAGTAGAACAAGAAAATTGGGAGAGAGAATATATTTCTGAAGGAGTGAAGAACTGTTCCATGCATTAAATGTGCAAACACGTTACACCCAGCACGCTTCACTCACTCACATAAAAACACAGGCTGCTGAAGGCACCTACATTTTCATCCTCTGCCCTAAGTGCAACACATCACATACCTGACAGCAGAGAACACCATCAATACTAGTCATTTTCTAAGGCTGAAGTCTGTAACATCAGGTATCAAAATATTAGCTATTTCTCGCCCGCCTTCTTCCTATCAACCTAGAAAGATCCCAGCCTCTCCTTTCCATGTGCTTTATTTTTCTTGTGACTATCCAATACTAAACTTTCAAATAGACGGATTTCTAACACTTAGAACTGACTTGTTCTCAGTCTCATTAGCAATAGGGAAAAGCAAACTATGATTACAGTTAGAAACCCATGTCACAAAAGCCTAGTGCTAAAAATGTGGTAAAATAGGAAGGAGCCCTGCACGTAAGCTGCAGTCACTTTCAAAAGCAGTTGGGCAACATTCGGGATTGCTGAAGATGCATATATCCTGGGATCCAGCAGTAGGTCTTAGGTACATGCCCTAGTGTGGCAGCTCCCAGCTTTTCACTGTGACCCTCAGTAAGAAATATATTTTACATTACAGCCCAGTGCACCTGCATATATACACGTCTAATGGAAAAAAGTTTAACTAAACAAAACTTACCCTTATAATGTACAATAACGACAGTTTTCAAAACAGCCTAGAGGATAACTCTCATGTGTCCATGGAGTTACCTGTCCGAAATGTTGTTGCATTCCTCTTGCTAAGAGTGAAAAATTTTAAATAATTTCAGTGTCCACCACAGCAGACAGGAAAAATTAAATTTTACATCCACTTCCTATTCATATCATAGAACAAGTTAATAAATTTAGAGCAGTTAAAAATAATGCTAGGGATTTTTTTCTAAAAAAGCAAGCTACATACAGAGTGTATGTACACTTTAAACATACAAAATAGAACTAATATATATTTATATATATATACATATATAGTAAGAAGACAACATCATGCGAGGAAATGTTCATATCTACTCAGACTAGCAGTTTTATTGGGGGAAGGGACATAGGGAAAGAATTAAGATAGGGGCTTAACTATCTGTGTCTGAAACATTTCTCTTAAAAAGTCTGCAGCAAATGCAAAAAAATCAGCATCTCTTAAATATGGATGTAGATAAAGGTGAATTATTTTCTGTGTTTTTATGTTTAAATAATTCACAAAACAAAAATTCTAAGTGATTTTTAAAGAATTACCTTTTCAAGGTACACTTTCTCCCATAAAACAGGAACTGAGCTTTGAAGAATGGGAAAGTCATTCTCTAACACCCTGCAGCTCTCAGAACTTGGGGCTGTGACGTTAGTATTTAGGTTTTACTGTACCTTTGGCCAAAGGGTAGAACTAACCTAAGTGGCTGCGCTTTCAGTATTATTTACAATTTGACCCTTTGAGAAACTAAGATTGTTTTGGGTTTCTGAACATTAAAAGGTCCTAGACCCAAATGCATACTGTTTATTGTGAAGCTTTGGTGATTGAAAATGCTGCCTGGTGCTGAGCAGGCATGATTTTAGCTGACTCCTCACAGGGCCACCTGCTAACACAGCGCAGAAGGACATCGTGGGGACCAATTATTTCATAGATTAATAATGCCGACTATTTTCTGCAGTCAAGTGTCCTGGAAGAACTGGAGGGTCACTTATCAGAGAAGCCATTTGTTACTGTACCTGTGACTGCTGGGATCCCAGGGGCTGCATCTTCCCCCACCCAGGGTGTGGACCCTGCCACCTTCCTCACCTTCCAAATGCAGCTTTATTTGTGCAGATCTAAGATGCTGAGAAATATTCAAAATTGCTTTGATCTAGGCAAATATTTCTTTCTCCTCAATAGTTCCGCTGCGTGTAGAGTTTTAACACCCCCAGACTCAATGCTATCTATATCTTGTGAAATTTGAAAGTTCTCATTAATATTAAAGCCATAATTCATATGTTTGTTTTCACCCTTGGCTATTAGCACTTGAAATCAGTGTTACCATGAATTGTCCAGCATGGCTGTTTGCATGCAGCACATGAATTTCATCCATTACTTTATTTACAAGGCAAGCTTTGGCATGGCAGAAAGAACATGAAAAATGAGACAAGAACATCTCAATTTGTGTCCTGTTTTGGCCACATGGAAGCTTTCCGACCTTGGGTAAGTGCTGTCACCATTTTGAAACTCGGTTTCTCTGTCTACACTTTCTCACATGTTTACATGAGAAGTAAACGAGCTCAAGTGCGTGGGAAGCCCTGCATAAAATAGAAAGCATTTTGAAAACGTAAAATGGTGCTGTTATTAGTGGTAATAGCAATGAATGTAATGTCTGCACCCCATTACATAATGCAAATAAAATCCATAAATGAGACTGCTATTTCCATACTTGTTCATTGTGGCCCATTCCATTTTTATATAGCTCTTACTGTTAACGTCCTAATGGGTCTAATATTTCTCTCACCTATTAACTTGAATTCTTCATTATAATTTCTTTTTCAGCTTGAGAGAACAGGTACTCAGATTGTATCTCAAAATGAGAGCCCGAGGATTCCTTTGGACATATCCTAAGTACTTGGCTCACCAGACCATGGAGCTCCATATCAAAATCACACCATTTGTTTTCCTTGCGAAACAGCTCGTTTTGCTGCGTTTCAGTGGCCCCCAACCATATAGCTGGCTTCAAGTCACCAGTATCAAGGGAATAACACTACCGGTAATGATTCAGGATATTATGATTATTTTTTAAAATACTCTAAATCCAGAAATTTTTTAAATGTTTTCAAGTGACTGCCGGGTGCGGTGGCTCATGCCTATAATCCCAGCACTCTGGGAGGCCAAGGCGGGCAGATCATGAGGTCAGGAGATCGAGACCATCCTGGCTAACGCAGTGAAACCCCCTCTCTACTAAAAATACAAAAAAATTAGCCGGGCGTGGTGGCAGGCGATGTAGTCCCAGCTACTCAGGAGGCTGAGGCAGGAGAATGGCGTGAACCTGGGAGGCGGAGCTTGCAGTGAGCCGAGATCGCGCCACTGCACTCCAGCCTGGGGGACAGAGCAAGACTCCATCTCAAAAAAAGATAAATAAAAAAATAAAATAAAATAAAACGTTTTCAAGTGACTGAAATGAAGAAGCTTTCCCATAGTACTCAAAACATCCCAAATCCAACACTAATCTCTACCTTCTGGCACTATTTTTCAACGTGCGTTCCAGGGATAAATAACATAATACTGATTTGTGAGCAACATTTAGAATAAAACAGAGGTGATTTAATAAATAAGTATCGAGTACTGCTTTTATACCTGTTTGCATTAGCTGCTCTTGCAAATCACAAATCCACAGGATAAAATGCCACATGGATGCCTCTGTCACACTGGATCCTACCCTCAGCATGAGGACCGCTGGCCCTATAACACAGGGTGCCGCGTCTCCTCTGGTCGCTGACAATGTGCAGGCTCTGGGGAAACACATATACAGCTCCTGCCCCACGGCCCTGATATGAAAGGAACACTGTGCAGGTGTGCAGGCTGTGCTGCTGCCACTATGGAGATGGATGAAGGGGAATATGGCATCTGAGGGCTGGGAAGACTAAGTTTTCAAATCCTTCTTCTCAGAGAGCACAAATGTAAGCATTTGCATAAAAGGTATTGTTTCACAGTAAGGTCAAGCCTTCATTTTCTTACTTTTCTTCCTGTTCTAATTCATGGTTCCAAAGCAGAAGGAGGCAAATTTTTTCTACAAACAGCCGTAGAGAAAATACTTCAGGCTTTGCAGGCCACACAGTCCCTGTTGTAACTAAACTGCTGTTGCAGTGTGAAGACACAGACAACGCATGAATGAACAATGGTGGTTGAGTTCCAGTGGGATTTGATTCACAAATACAGGTGGCAGGACAGATATGGTCTATGGGCCATAGGTTGCCAACCCCTATTCTAGAGATGGAACTTACTCACAAGTTCCAATGGTGTCTGAGGAACGTTTTACAATATAAAAAATTTATATTATTCTACGTTTGTACATATAAAGATCTAGACAAAGCATGCATGAAGCATAACACTGACTTTACACTGACAAACAGACAATGGTATTACTGGAATTATTTTAAAAATCATTTTCATCAAAATAAAACTAAATTTTCTAACTGCTAAACTTCTAGTGTTCTGTATCACTGTAGGATGGCTATAGTTAATAATAACATATTACATGGTTTTGGCCAGGTGTGGTGGCTCACGCCTGTAATCCCAGCACTTTGGGAGGCCGAGGTGGGCGAATCACCTGAGGACAGGCATTCAAGACCAGCCTGGCAACATGGTGAAACCCTGTCTCTATTAAAATTACAAAAATTAGCCAGGCATGGTGGCAGGCACCTATAATCCCAGCTACTCGGGAGGCTGAGGCAGGGGAATCACTTGAACCCAGGAGGCAGAGGTTGCACTGAGCCGAGACTGTACCATTGCACTCCAGCCTGGGCAAAAAGAGCAAAACTTCAGCCGGGCACGGTGGCTCACGCCTGTAGTTCCAGCACTTTGGGAGGCCGAGGTGGGTAGGTCATGAGGTCAAGAGATCGAGACTATCCTGGCCAACATGGTGGAACCCCTGTTTCTACTAAAAATACAAAAATTAGCTGGACGTCGTGCCACGTGCACCTGTAATCCCAGCTATTCGGGAGGCTGAGGCAGGAGAATCGCTTGAACCCAGGGGGCAGAGGTTGCAGTGAGTCAGGATTGTGCCACTGCACTGCAGCCTGGGCGACAGAGTGAGACTCTGTCTCAAAAAATAAATAAATAAAAAATAAAATAGAGCAAAACTTCATCTCAAAAATAACAATCATCATCATAATATATTTCATGATTTCAAATAACTAGAAGATACTGAATGTTTCCAACACAAAAATGATAAATGTTTGAGATGACGGATTTGCCAATTACCCTGATCTGATCAGTATATACTGTATATGTTGAGACACTACTGTATATCCCATGGATATACACAATTATTCTTTGTCAATTAAAAAAATAGTTTGCAACCAGCTTGGACAACACAGTTCGACCATGTCTCTACAAAAAATACAAAAATTAGCCAGGCATGGTCACTTGCACCTGTGGTTCCAGCTATTTGGGAGGCTAACGTGGAAGTTCAAGGATGCAGTGTGCCATGATCATGCCACTGCACTCCAGCCTGGCTAACAGAGCAAGATCCCATCTCAAAAAAAAAAAAAAAATTAATAAACTTACACAAAAAAATTGCAGCTTTATAAAAAAACTTTATTTAAAATTTTGATATCAGTTGTAATCTGTATTTTGTCTTTCAGTTTTACATTATAATTTTTGAATATTTTTGAAGAGAAAATTTTTAATTATTTTAAATTTCACATTTACTTTTATTTACCTTTTTGGTGAAAATATATTTATATTTGGTATACTTTGAATAAAGTTTCACTACTTTTTAATCCTTTACATGATGCATACAAGTGAAGAATGTTTTAGAAATAGAAATTATGAAAGTAGAATTCAGAAAAGACAAAGTTTAAAAAGTTAAAAATCTTCAAAGAAGCAATCTCCTTAAAATTTTTAATTTAAAACTTAAAAATGAGCAGGCTCTGTAAGGCACGAGTCATATAAAATTCATAAATAGGACATGAAAAATATTTTATTTAAGGAAGATTGAATTACTGAGCAAAACACTAAAAACGAACAAGAAAAGTATCTCATCCACTACAAGTTCTGATCTGGTAAGATGAAATTCCAGGAATTTTAGATTCCTTTTTAAATCAAGATTTAATTACAAAACTGGCCCATTTTTCTGCATGTAATCGTGCTAAATAATAAATTGAATCATTTGACATTTTTCTGACATTCACTGATATAAAAATCATGATTTTTAAAAATTTTGCCATTGCAATGACATATTTGCCAAGGTAGGGAAATAGAACACATTTTATTTAACACTTTGCTAACTCAATTAAATACCTAAAAATACAATATGTGGGGCTTTATTTTGTACTCTGCCCAGCCTCACAGTATAAAATATATTTTGGTTCATCCAAATAATTTTAAAAATGCAAACATTAAAAATTAATTTTTTAAAACTAACTTTTATGGAAAAAATGAAATACAATGATACCTCAAAAAAATCAGAATCATTACTGCAGACACTTTCTATACAGTTACGCAGCAAAAGGCAAATTGGAGAGACTTGAAGATATTGCAGTCTAATGTTAGCAGGTATATCTTTGAATGGTGACATCACAAATAATTTTTATCTATTGCATGTTTCAACTGTGTAAACAATATGTCATTAAAGAACTGTCAAAATAAATGCTATTGAAATAATAACAGGGTGTAGTTCTGTCCACATCTCCAACATTTTCACATTCATACGTGTTTTTATATATTTATAACACACAGGAACTATAGCCATATACTTCCTATGAAACAAAATGCTCTCTCTACATAGACTCATGGCTCCTGGAACATATGCTGGGCTACTTCTTCCAGAGATGATGAATTTTTGCACAGATCATCATCTAGGTGGCAAGGGCATGTGTGTGTGAGGTGGCTGACTTGCGAAGGGGGAATGAGAAGGTCCACAGAGCTCTAAATCAACATCCTGCCTCCACTGATACCAGTATCTAATGCTGTGAGCCAACCACACAGTACTTTTGGTGAATAACATTCAGAATGGCCTCCAATAACTTCAGAGAGGCTTTTTCATAACAATGACGATGACAATAACGGCACAGATGCTTTAGTTCCTCCAGCACGTCCTCTGTTGGGTAAATCAAGAGTCTCTTAAATAGACCAGAGCTTTCTTATTTCTTCCTACTGGCAAGACTACAGGGATATAGGTGGGGTAGAAGACACGTTGTAAGTCTAATATGCAGTAAATTGTAATTACACTTTGTTAATTTTAACCTTCCTGGAAATTCCTCATGAGTAGATCATTTCAGAAATGCCTCTCCTCCCCGCAATATGAATAGTAAAATGGTGCACAAGGGATATTAATATAGTAGTCAGGCCCCCAGGGTGTGCTATATGTTCAAAGCAAAAGAAGTTAAATTTAGTTTGTATAATACTCATCTTCAACGATGCTACTGACCATTCCATCATGACTCCTCCCCCTGCTGGAAATAAGGTGGTAAGAACTTATTTGAACTTATTCACACACTGCAAATACAGTGTCTGGTAAGTCTTGTAGGCAGTTTCATGAGGTAGATAATGATGTCCAGTGTATGAAATTGCTATTGCAGTACTACTACTGCCAGATCGTAGTAACAGTGGTCAGAATATACTCACATTTACCATACTTAATCAAGGGAAGTTGTGATACTATTCTCAATAAATTCAGCTTGTACAAATTTCCTCTGAGGAAGATTATCCCTCAAATCAAGAAACACTGTACAATTGTAAACTTCCAAGTTTGAGAAATGTTCAAAAAATAATAATCAATTCTTTTTTTTTTTTTTTTTTTTTTTTTTTTGAGACAGAGTCTTACTTTGTCTCCCAGGCTCAAGCACAGTAACGCCATCACAGCTCACTGCAGCATGGACCTCCTAGGCTCCAGCCATCCTCCTGCCTCAGTCTCCTAAGTAGCTGGGACTGCAGGCATGTACCACTATGCCCAGCTAATTGCTTTTTAATTTTCCGTAGAGATGGTTCTCACTATGTTGCCCAGACTGGTCTTGTACTGCTGAGCTCAAGCCATCCTCCCACCTCAGCCCCCACAACGTGCTTGGATTAGAGGTGTGAGCCACTGCACCCAGCCAATAGCCAATTCTTGAATTAGGCATAAACATGAATAGAAAATTATCTAAGATCTTGCACAAAATCTAAGTATTTCCAAAGCAAAGAATGTGCAAATAAACTGAATATCTTTAAACAAGTCTCTAAAATAAAAGGCTGTGATAATTAGAATCTATTCTTGCAAGCCGCTATAGAATTGCCTAAGAATTAATCATTTTTTTGCAATGTTGGTGCTAATGCAAAAGAGGGGGAGGTCATATCTTTAATTTGCTAAGTATTATTTGGAGGAGATCATAAAATAACCCCATGATTAAAGGCTCTAGCTTTTCATCATTACTTTACTTCACTATTATCATTTGGTTAACAATGGTAGGGAAAATATAAATGTTTCATTTTTACCAGATATTCCAGAAATCTCCTTACGCAATTACTGTGCTGTTCATCACTTTGAGCACTGTTTAGTTAGCCAGTGTGACGGTTAATTTTTATACATAAACTTAGCTAGGCCATGCTACCCAGTTGTTTAGGCAAATCCATCTAGATGTTGCTGTAAAGGTAATTTTTTTAGAAGTTATTAACATTCAAATCAGTAGAGTTTGAGAAAAGCTGATTATGCTCCATAATGTGGGTGAGTCACATCCCATCAGTTGACTGTGTTCAGAGAAAAAGACTGAGGTCCTCTGAGGAAGAAGGAACTCTGCTTCCAGACTGACTCAGGGACTTGAGCTGCAATATCAGCCCTTCCTGGGTCGCTGACCTGCCCCGCCTACCCTGCAGGTTTTGAACTTGCTAGTTCCTACAGTTGATGAGCCAATTCCTTAAAATAAACCTCTTTATCATATATATACACACACATATATATACACACACATATATGTATACGTATATATGTATATGTTATGCATATATACATATATAACATATACATTCTATTTGCTCCATGATTCTTTCTCTGAGGAGCTCTAATACAACCAATCGCTCAGGCACACACTTCTGAATTGTTAACATTCAATACAAAGAGGCTTGCAGGTAGTTCTCTCTCATAACCAGTGTTACAACCTATTAAAGGAATCACTGCACACCTAAGACCGTGTAGACAGGAATGAGAAATGCCAGAAAGCCCCCTTTAGAATCCAAACACTGAGATTCAAGATCCAGACCCACCGATTACAAATGATGGAATCTGAACAAGTGACTTAGAGGCCACTTGTTGCCATGCAGTTTCCCCATGCAGTGAATGGGGTACCTGCTACCACTGCTGCCTACCTCAGGAGGCTCGAAATCCCATGTGGCTATTGAAGGAATTTTGTAAAGTATGAAGAAATGTGCCATTGGCAAGAAGAGCTAGAAGAGAGATATCATAAATCACAACCATCCGTGTGAACTTCATTACGACGACACGGGTTAAGAGACTCTCCCCACCATGTTACCAAAATGGAAAGTGACACACATATGCCACGGGGTGACTGCAATTACTGTGCTGCTCATCAGCTAAAGGGAGCAATCGCACACAAACCACATGTTTCTAAAACGGGAGCCCTATCAAAACAGGGAGCATATGGGACTATCAGCTATACATGCACAGCAGGAGACCCTGCCAAGATGAGCAGAGTCGAGCTCGGCAACGCAGAGATGCTGTTCAGAAATGCTCAATTGAGAAAGGCCAACCATCACCACAAGGTATGGGACTTTGGGCATTAGGGTTCTTCTAACCCAAGACACAGGCATTAAAAACACAGAAAAGCTTCTTGTACAAGACTAAAGCTCAGACAGACTGAAACACTGACCCAGTTCACTTGAGGGCCCCAAAGCAATGCCCAAAAGCAGCAACAGATTTGTTTATCCCCAGTGTCACTTGCAACTCTGCAGACACAGTTGCGATCACCATCCTTCATAATTCAGAGTACCTCTCAAGTGACAGGCCGTGTTTAGGTACAGTGGCTATGCCCGTGAACAAGACAAGGCTGGCCGGTTTGACAAACAGAGACGTGCTGCTGCTGGTGGTGTTAAGGGGTCGGGATTTTATTCTAAGCTGTACAAGGAATGACACAATCCAATTTACACTTTCAAATTTCTCTTAATCACAGAATAAAGACCAGATTAGAGGAACAGGTAGAAGGAAAAGTGGCTTGGACTGGAGTAAGAGCAGTGAGGAAAGATAGCAAGGATATTCTGAAAAAAGAGGTCATAGGACTTGCCAAGATTGTTGACTTAGCAGCAGAGTCAGCCGTATCGCCATTTACTAGAATGCGGATGACCAGGCAGGAACAGGTTGGGCAGGAAAGAATTAGGAAAACTACTCTGGCAATGTTAATTTTGAGACCTCTATTAGACATCCAAGTACAGGTATCAGTTAAACAATTAGCCAAATACGTTTGGAGCTCAGTGGAATGGTTAGGGCTAGAGGTTAGAATTTTGGAAATATGACTTTGATAGCAAGGGCCTGGGGAAGACTTATGGGGAAAGTAGAACCGAAGGATGAAGAGTTCACAGCTGAGCTGAGCTGAGCTGCAGGACACTCCAACATTCAAAGGTCAGGCTGGGGGCAGACTGGGAAGCAGTGAAGCCAGAGGAGTGGCAAGACATGGGAAACAGCGTTTCAAGAAGGAGGGAGAATGCCATTGTGCCAAGGTCTGAAAGGATAAGATGACACCCGACGTGACCACTGCAGCGGCCAAGTGCAAGTTCTGGTAAAGCTGACAAGAGCAGTCCCCATGGAGCGATGGGATGGAAACCTGACTGGAGTGGAATGAGGAGAAGGTAAGAAAGTGTCCAGACAACTCTTTCAAAAAGTGCTTCTGCAAAGAGGACTGTGAAATGGATGGAAGAAGTGGTGGAGCCGAGGAAGGGGCTTTGGTTTTGTTTTTAAAGAAAGGATATATTCACACACACTCGCATACATATACACAGAGATACACTATATATAGGCATGCATGTGCATATACACACGTTTATGCTGTGTTTAAAGAGACCACTTCTTTGTCTTCACAGAAAGAAACTGGATATCTGGTGTGAAAGAGACATTTACTTTTGACTATAAAATTTTTGCATTATTTACATATATGTAGATACTCTATTTCTTTTTTTGTTTGTTTTGTTTTGTTTTGCTTTGTTTGAGACGGAGTTTCGCTCTGTCACCCAGGCTGAAGTGCAGTGGTGCGATCTCATCTCACTGCAACCTCCGCCTCCCGGATTCAAGCCATTCTCCTGCCTCAGACTCCCGAGTAGCTGGGACTACAGGCGCCCGCCACCATACCTGGCTAATTTTTTATATTTTTAGCAGAGACGGAGTTTCACCGTGTTAGCCAGGATGGTCTCGATCTCCTGAGCTCGTGATCCACCCGCCTTGGCCTCCCAAAATGCTGGGACTACAGGCGTGAGCCACCGCGCCCGGCCGCAGATACTCTATTTCAATTAAAAGAATGAGTTTTGAAATACAAACTTTTACAAAAAAGGAAAGGAAGGCTCAATTATAGTATGTTTATGAGTTGTTTGCAAATGATAGAGTACAAAGCGGGGGACACTGATGGTGCAGGAGAGAAGACTCATCAGAATTCTCGGGGCATTCATCCTGCAAGCTTGGCCCACGAGTCCCAAAAGTGACACTGATCAGGGCTGGTGTGATGGCACCACACAGAGACCCAGTGTCCACAAGGCTCTGGAAGTTCTCACACTGCTCTAAATCCAGCACCTCTGAGACACCCAGAGCAAGTCCTGGGTAGACAGGGCTCTGCAACCTTCCCAAATCTTGGTTTACTAAGCCCACAAAATCATCATGAATCTAAGACTGAGGCAAAGGAGACCAAAAAAATGCCACAAAAGAATCTTGAGAGTTTCAGGAGCAAAGATGGCCAATGGCATACACCAGCTGCCAACAGGAAACTGGTTTTTCTGTTTTCTTTTAAAGAAACTTAAATAAACAAACAAAAAAAAAAGCGAAAAAAATAAATAAATAAAATAAAGAAACTTCATTTCCACTAATTCCTCAGAGTGACCTGCCCTCTACAAAGCTATGTTAAAGATATACCTAGAGGATATATAAAACAAAAAATGGTTGCAAGATTGAAGGCTGCAATTCAAGAGAGAATACAGATAATACACCAGTAAACTTATATTTGTCTAGGTAATTTTATTATTAAAAAAAAAGTAAGAACTTTCTAACACCAATATTCCAGAAAATTACAATATGGGAAATATCAAGGAGTTGGGGCCAGGAACAGTGTGGGAGAGGGAAGAGAAGAGAGATGAAAACACATCAAGACTCTTGACTGGTGGAAGAGTACCTTTGATGTTTTTATAAGAATCATATATATGCACATACACACCTTTCCCATTATATAAGCTAGTATAATTTTTCAGGACAACAATTTGTTAAAAATATATGAAAAATGTATATTCTTCATATATTTTTTAAATCTATATGTATATAGAGAGAATATTTTAAAATCTATATATATATATGTATATAAAATAAATATGTATAGAAATAATTTTTCAATATTTATTCTCTGTAATCTAAGAATTCTACTCCCAAAACCCTATCCTAAGAAATAATCAAGAGACACAGCCAAAGACTGATAACCAATGATGGACATAGGAGTGTTATTTAAAATAACAAGAATTTGCAAACCACTAAAATAACCAAACATATATCATTTTACCCTCAGAGTACTGAATGTTATGCAACCACGAAAAATCATGTCCTTGAAGACTATTTAACAAAGTGGAAAAACTCACATGATCCAAAGTTGAATGAAAAGGTACGTGGCAAAACTACATGTCTTAGATGATCCCAGTTTTGTAAAGCGTACAATAAAAAGACTGGATATAAAACACATGAAAAAGCTGACAACATTTCCAGGTGGTAGGATTATGAGTGATTTGTATTTTCTCTATGTTAATCCCAATTTATCAATAATTAAATTTTATTTTCATAATCAGAGGTTTTGTCATTTAAAATTTTAAGTTGTAACCGAATGGTGGGAAGGAAGAATTGACGGAAATGATTATAATGGAGTAAGATAGAATGTGTCTAGCTTTCAATTTTCTCTGATCTCCACGCTTTCTGATGAGACATCCAATATCATTCTAATTGTTTTTCCTCTATAGATAATGTGTCATTTCTCTAATGCTACTTTTGTTATTTTTTCTTTTTTTTTCTTTTGTTTTCACAAGTTTGATTAGAATATGTTCTGGTGTGGATTTCTTTGGATTTATCCTGTTCCAGATTCTCTCAGTTTCCTGAATCTTAAAGTTCTTGAAAGTCCCTATCTTGAACAAATTTAGGAAGTTTTCAGCCACTAGTTGAGTACTTTTTTAGTCCATCCTCTTTCTCCTTTTTCCAGGATTCTGATGACATGAATGTCAACAAAAATCTTTTGTTAGAGTTCCGTGGTGTTCTGTTAATTTATTTTCTCTCTGCTGTTTAGATAATTTCTATTACTCTATGTTCCAGCTCACTGATTTTTTCCTCTGTCTCCGCCATTCTTCTGTTGAGCCCATCCATTGACTTATTTATTATATTTTTCAGTCCCACAATGTTCATTTGGTTTTTCTTTATATCATCCATTTCTTTATATCATCCATTTCTTTATATCATCCATTTGCATCATCCATTGTGGAGACTTTCTTTTATTTGCTTCAAGTGTGCCTGTAATTTCCTTTTGAAACATTGTATTTACGGAGATATTTCACACACCATAAAATTCATCCTTTTGAAGTATATGATTCAGTGGTTTTCAGTATATTCACAAAGTTGTGCAACCACTACCACTACCTAATGCCAAAACATTTGTATCAAAATATAAAACCCCACACCCATCACCAGTCACTCCTCATCTCCCTTTCTCCCCAGGTCCTGGAAACCATTAATCTATGTTCTGTCTTTATAGATTTGCCTATTCTAGACATTTCATGTTTGAGTGGAATCATACAACATGTGACCTTCTGTGTCTGGCTTCTTTTACTCAGCATAATGTTTTCAAAGTTCATCTATGTCATAGTATGAATGAGTACCTCATTTTTTATAGCTGAATAACATTCCATTGTATGAGGATATGACATATTGTGTATGCATTTGTATTGTTTCTACTTTCGAATGTTATGAACAATACTATGAACATCTGTGTACAAGTTTTTGTGTGGATGTATGTTTTCATACTCTTGGTTACATACCTAGGAGTAAAACTACTGAGTCATATGGTAACTCTGTATCTAACTTTTTGAAGAACCACCAAATTGCTTTCCAAATTCTTTGTACCATTTTATAATCCCACAAGCAATTTATGGGGATTCTAACTTTTCCATATCCTTGCCAACATTCTTATTACCTGTTTTTTTAATTATAGCCATCCTAGTGGGTGTGATGTGGTATTTAATTGTGGTTTTGATTCACATTTTCATAATGGCATTGAGCATTTTATTCAGGTGTTATTGAAGCAATTTTATAATGGCTGTTTTAAAATCTTTGTCAGATAGTTCTAACACTTGTCACCTCAATATCGGCATCTATTGATTGCATTTTCTCATTAGCTTTGAGATTTTCCTGGTTCTTGGTATGACAAATGCTTCTTTATTGAAAAACGGACGTTTTGCATATTATGTTATTTGTTATGAGAGGCTGACTCCTTTCAACCTGAAAATGCTCTGGCAGAAGAAAAAGGGAAGGGGGCTGCACCATCACATTACTGACAGGTGGTGTGATATGGTTTGAACGTTTTGTGCCCTCCAAATCCCATGTTGAAATGTACCCTCCAGTGTTGGAGGTGGGCCTAGTGGCAGGTGTTTGAGTCATGGGGACAGATCCCTGATGAATGGCTTGGTCCTGACCTAGCAATAATGGGTGGGTTCTCACTCTACGAGTTCACTTGGAATCTGGTTGTTAAAAATTGCCTGGCACCTCCTCTTTCTCCCTTCTGCTCCTTCTGTCACCGTGTGACTCACCAGCTCCCCTTCACCTTCTGCCATGAGTGGAAGCTTCCTGAGGCCCCCACCAGAAGCAGATGCTGACACTATATTTTGTGTACGGCCTGCAGACCATGAGCCATACAAACCTCTTTCTTTATAAATTACCCAGTTTATAGCCATGCAAACAGACTAACACAGGGCTAGAAGTCCAGGCTCACTATATGGCCCCCACTGAACCATGGAAGGGGTGTGTGCCCTCATTGCTATGGGTGACGAAGTCCTGCCTCTCCACTGGGCCTCCTTGACGCCACTGCAGCGGGGACGCTGAGGTGCCCTTGCTGCTGCCAGGCAGGGGTACAAGTCCAAGCTCCTTACTCAGCCTTCCCTACCACCATCCTGGTGGGGGCAGTTGAAACCACTCATTACAATCTCAGAAGATGGGGAGCCTAGGCTCTCCATGTGACATTCACTGGCACAGGTGGAAGTGGGGGCACACTGCTTCCGTGGTGTTCAGCTGGAGTCAAGAGGTGATCAGAGAAGTTTCCTGTCTTGCTGAACTGCTCCTTTCCTGGTCTTCTGGCTAGAGAAAGCCGGCTGTTGTTGGGGCTTTTTCCTGTGTCCATGGCTGTTCTGGGTTACCAGTTGCTTCTGCTCCCACTCTGAGACAGGTAAGGCAAGAAGCAAGCCCAGGGACCCCCACCACTGGGTTCCTCCTCAAGTCCTGAGGTCTCTAGCTGGTCTGCCTAGAAGGACTATTTACTTGTATTCTCAGAAGCCTAACCTCTTCCCAGAAGCAGAAGTCCAGCTTGTTTTTCCAAACAAAAATTTTTTTTAAATTTGTTGTTAAATATTAAATACAGACATAGCTTTAAAGTGAATTATGCATTGCCTTATCCATCTGAAACACAGGCCACTGAAATGAATTTAACCTTGCTGACAAGCTCAACAATGCAAACATCCACAGCTATAGCTTTGTTGATTCCAAAAGATTCACTTGGAGTTTGCTATGTGACGCGCACTCTGCCATTTGCTGTCATGTTAAATGGGACCTGTTGACCCAATTTTGGAAGTTCCTGTAATTGCCTGTTCCATTGTCTACTTCTCGCTCCTGTCAATGTGGCCGCCTCCAGAGAATTTCCACACCTTTTAATCTGCTTTTACCAGCGTGCAGCCTGAGAAACCAGACAGTCAAATCTTTTGGAGGTATTTTTAAACAATAGTAAACAGACTAAGAATAACAGACTCTTCCCTTCATATACAAATTTTCCAACATTGATTTAGGCTGCTCCAACATCCTTTAGGCTTACTTAGTTTCCTCACCATCTTCAGTTAGCTGAAGTTGGATATAAATGATCTTAAATAGCATGCAGTGCCACCGTACTTATAGATTCATTTTACGTTAATAAAGATAAATCAAGCAAGCAGTAGGCTTGTGGGAAAACAGGCAGCCCATGCCAAGCATAGACAGCTGGGAAAACGCCCTCCGCCTGGTGGCTCTAGAAACCCACTATCCAGGGGCAGCCTGAGATCACAGATAGGCGGGAGCTGAGGATTCCAAACTACTGTGCTAATTAAGCAGGAGGCACAAGTTAAATTCAGATGCCTAATAAGCACTTGGACATTTTTTCTTACTTTATTACTGTTAGAGCACAGCCAACGCTGACAATTCCAGCACAAAGGGTTGCAGCACCTCTTCATCTCAGAGAAAAAATGGGCTGTGCTCAGAGACCATGCCCCAGGCGCGTGGTTTTTCAAGGTGCCTAGGCTAGTAATTCATTAAAGGTCCACCTTACAGTTTTGTCACGTCTCCTATCGCATGCCTATCACAAAATATGGAATGCTACGTTCCTGAATTCCATAGCAAATAGAACCAACTCCTGGCATCATATTGCAGGGTTCATGCCCATCTATGCTTCTGAGAGAAAAGACGTGGTTCCCAAGAAAAAGTGTGAGTTTAGAATCAGAGAGTTCTAAATTCACCTCTGTGGCGTTGGCTAGTTACCTGAATACAGCCATCCCCCAGTATCCACAGGGCATTGGTTCCAGGACTCCCCATAGATACAAAAATCTGTGGGTGCTCAAGTGTCTGACATAAAATGGCATAGTATTTGCATCTAACCTGAGCACATCTTCCTGTATCATTTGTCCTCTCTAGATTACTAGTAATATGCAATACAATGTAAATGTTATGTAAATAGTTGTTATTCTGTATTATTTAAGAGTGACAAGATAAAAAGTCTGTGCATGTTCACTATAGATGCAACCCTCCTTTTTTCTGAATATTTTCAATCCACAGCTGGATGAATCCATTAATGTGGAACCAAGGGATATAGAGGACCAAAATCTAATAGAATAAGGAAAGTATCCCGCACCTGACTTATGATAAACTCTGGAGACAAGAACCATGGTGCAAAGGAAACATGAGTATGCAATGAATGGAAAATGTCATCACTAATTTTTTCATGTGTAAGGAAAAGACCACCTCTTCACAAAGGGAACGGACACCAGACACTACCACCTAGTGATTAGCATCTAGGCTAATGGGTCAAAGTACCAAGTTGTTTTCTATTCTAGTGACAATCCACCCATTATCTCCACGTCCAGAGTTCTTTGTGCACTGTGATACATCTTTTGGCACATGTGGAAAGGCAGGTGCAAGCCCCAGACCATGAAAGCATTGTTGTTTCTCTAAGGCAGCCTTCTTCTCTCTGTCCCCGCCACACTTCCTTCCCACCAGCTCACCCATCTCCAGGGGAACCTTCTTCCCTCTGTCCCCACCACACTTCCTTCCCACCAGCTCACCCATCTCTAGGGCAGCCTTCTTCCCTCTGTCCCCGCCACACTTCCTTCCCACCAGCTCACCCATCTCTAGGGCAGCCTTCTTCCCTCTGTCCCCGCCACACTTCCTTCCCACCAGCTCACCCATCTCAAGGGCAGCCTTTTTCCGTCTGTCCCCGCCACACTTCCTTCCCACCAGCTCACCCATCTCCAGGGGAGCCTTCTTCCCTCTGTCCCCACCACACTTCCTTCCCACCAGCTCACCCATCTCAAGGGCAGCCTTTTTCCGTCTGTCCCCGCCACACTTCCTTCCCACCAGCTCACCCATCTCCAGGGCAGCCTTTTTCCATCTGTCCCCGCCACACTTCCTTCCCACCAGCTCACCCATCTCTAGGGCAGCCTTCTTCCCTCTGTCCCCGCCACACTTCCTTCCTGCAAACTCACCACCTATCTCTAGGGCAGCCTTCTTCCCTGTGTCCCCACCGCACTTCCTTCCCACCAGCTCACCCATCTCTAGGGCAGCCTTCTTCCCTCTGTCCCCACCGCACTTCCTTCCCACCAGCTCACCCATCTCTAGGGCAGCCTTCTTCCCTCTGTCCCCGCCACACTTCCTTCCCACCAGCTCACCCATCTCAACGGCAGCCTTCTTCCCTCTGTCGCTGTCACACTTCCTTTCCACCAGCTCACCCATTTCTAGGGCAGCCTTCTTCCCTCTGCCCCCACCACACTTCCTTCCCACCAGCCCATCCAGCCAGCCAGCCTCCCTAGGAATGCCTCCCACGCTCCCTCTCCCCCTCTGTCTCCTTTTAATCCTCCAAGTCACAGTGTTTGTTTCATTGGTATTTTGGTCTCTTCCAGCCATACACACTCCCCTGAAGTTTGGGTTTTTATTCTATATGGTTTTTACCCAGTAGCCCCCTCTGCTTTCAATGCAACCCTTCTGACCTCTCATATCTCCAATTCTACAGGATACTATTCTTTTCGAAAAAGGAGGCTTTGCTGGGGAAGCCCACCAAGTTTTGATGGGATGCTTCATACAAAGGTGGGAAGCCAACTTACAGTGGGGGTGGAACAGGGAGACCAGAAGGAGCACTGGGTTGCTGCCACCATATGGAACTGATGAGGCATCATCTACAGCCTGTGGCAGGTAAGAACCTTACGGGAGATTCCTACCCGGTGCTGGGGATGGGAGTGAGGGTGAGGGTGGGGACTGACAAAGGCTAGTGACAACCATGGTGGCAATGATCTTGTGACTGAATCAAGAAAATTCGTTCATGTCTATGAGATTGGAGACTATTATTCTAAGTGAAGTAACTCAGGAATGGAAAACCAAACATCGTAAGTTCTCACTGATATGTGGGAGCTAAGCTATGAGGACGCAAAGGCATAAGAATGACACAATGGACTTCAGGGACTTGTGGGGAAGAGTGGGAGGGGGGCGAGAGATAAAAGACTACAAATATGGTGCACCAGGTGATGGGTGCACCAGGATCTCACAAATCACCATTGAAGAACTTACTCATGCAACCAAATGCCACCTGTGTCCCAATAACTTCCAGAAAAATTTACAAAATGAAAATTCATCCACGTCTGGAGCAAAGCAAGGTGTCTGAAGTTCCCATGATGGTCCAAGCAGAAAGGGGCATGCCATGAAGGCCTGCAGTGGCCCCTCTTAGATCAGGACTGGCTCAGGCAGGCACTTCTCCCTGGTACCACGTCAAGTGGGTGCTGGAATTCTATCTGGCACATGAGAGCGATAAAGCATCAACCTCGACCTCCCCACAGATGACGGCAGAAAGGAACGAGGGAGACAACGGCATCTGAAGGGAGGCGGAGTAAGAAAGGATTGGCTTAGAAATGAAGCTTTCATTTCAGCAGTGAAAACCATCTCAGATATGGCCATCCATTTTCCCAGACACAGACACCTAGAAAAACATCACATATATGGGTCACACTGAACCCCTCACTTACATCAGAGACTTTTTATGGCAGCATCATTAAGCTATTTATAGTGAGCAATTAGAGGGGACCTAAATGGGCCACCACATTCCCATCTGGCTGGCTCTGGCTAATGTGGCAATATGCTGACAACAAGATAAAGGCTTTCCTTAAATGCTGTGCCACACAAAAGCTGCCTCTAGATACCTTAGAAAACTGCTTTTAGTTTGTATTTATATTTTATTTTTTAAAGTCAGTTCAATTATGCTTGGGGTACATTAACCAGAATGCAAGCTGCATTATGCAAAACTTTACAGAAATCGTGCAATGCCAGGCTGGTGTTACTGCGGGCAGGTGGCAGGAGTACAGATGTAACATGTGGGTAAAAGACAGTGTCATAGGACAGAATGGGCGAAGTCTTTGGATCCTAGCAAACCAGACTCTGAATAGCAGCTCTGCCAATAAACATAACCCTGGGAAAACTGGTCTTGTAACTCAGTTTTCTTACCTGTAAGACCAGGATCTACTGCTGACTCCACAGTGTTCTTGCATGGGAAGTGCCTAATGAACCTTGGCACCTGGAATTGCTCAGTAAATGGTAACTGTCTGGGGGCAGTCAACAGAGCACAGGCCAAATGAGGTCATGGTTATGAAGAGACTTCTGAATGGACTCTACTCCAACCACCCCTCGAAGTGACCTTTCCAAAACAAACTCAGCCCTCTACGTAAGTCTCCCATCTGGCGGCCCCAAGCCTGATCATGTAGGTCTGACCACTCCCCTCTCTCCTCACATGTCCGCTTCACCAAACTGTTGCACATGTGTGTGTGCTTATGTCACACACGTTCTTGGAAGGCCACCTTTTCCATTCCACCTGTTAAAATCCTACCTCTGCTTCACAGCTCCACTTCAATGTTCCCACAACACCACCTTCCTCCTCAGAATCTCTTAGCCCTGCCCACACCCACTCCCCATACAGGCCACTATGAATACATTCCTGAATAAAGGAACACACCCTCCCTCCTAATTCTGCCCAGCTGCACTCGGTCAAGAAAGGCCCCAGGTGCATGGACTCATGAGAGAAGAAACTAACGGAAGGTCACAATTTTGTTTTGTTTTTAGGTAATTAATCTTGCACCATCTGTGTCATCTTTAGTGCCTTGAAATTAAGAAGTGACCCACTGGGCTATTCCCTCAGACTTGTCAGCACTTATGGCGTGAGGCCAGGAAATGACTTGACTGTCACTGTCACAGTCACTGAAATACACCCAACGGAGCCACTGAGAAATCCTTCAGCAAAGATTCTGCATTTTTCTGTGGAATTTATTTGCAAATGCCATGAATATTTGTCTGCTTTGCTGGTAAAAATGAACACACTCTGCAAATTCTTTTTTCCCCCAGAATTTTTAAAAAGTAGATATATTTTAAATATACCACTCTTTTTAACAACAGAATTTAAATACCACATTGTCATCTTTTAAAATTTTACTTATACTGAGATCTATTTCTGGAGTCTCCATTCTGTTCCATTGATATATTTGTCTATCATATTGATTTTATTATAGTAGCCCTCATAGTATGTTTTAACATCTGACAAGGGAAGCCTTAACTCTCCCTTCAATATTTTTTTGGACTCAAATAAATGGTGCTGACATCTTTGGCTGTCTATTTGGAACAAAATTAATTCGGTCCTCTTACTTGCCCCATATGTAAAAATTATGCAAAGTAATTTTACTAAAATACATAAAAGGAAAGGCCAGATGTCAAAAACAAACCAATAGCTCTTAAAAAGAAAATCTAGGGAGGGGACTACATGTACAACCTAGGAATGCACGGAGATCTTACCCCACAAAACATATAAACATAATACTAAAGATATATATTTGTCTATATGGAAATTCAAAAATTTTGCAAGAGCAAAAGATATCACAAGTAAAGTTTACAGACAAATAACAGGCAGAAAAATATTTGCAACAAACATTTTTAAATAAAATGTTGATATCAACAGAGCTTTTGAGACAGTTTCACTCTTGTTGCCCAGGTTGGAGTGCAATGAATGACCTGGTCTCGGCTCACTGCAACCTCCGCCTCCAGAGTTCAAGAAATTCTCCTGTCTCAGTCTCCCAAATAGTTGGGATTACAGGTGCACACCACCATGCCCAGCTAATTTTTGTATTTTTAGTAGATATGGGGTTTCACCGTGTTGGCCAGGCTGGTCTCGAACTCCTGACCTCAGGTCATCCACCCGCCTCAGCCTCCCAAAGCGCAGGGATTATAGGCATGAGCCCCTGCACCCAGCCTAGAGCTCTTAGTTGATAGAAAAGCAATTCAGTAGAAAAATGCGCAAAAAAAAAAAAAAAAAAGAATAGGAAATTCCCAGCAAAGTCAAGAACAAAAAGACCAAGTGTACAGAAAGCTTCTCAAACACAACATTTCCATCCAGATGCAAAAATCATAAAGATTAGCACTTATTGCTAACAGAGACGTCAAGAAAGGGGCATTCTCACAAACTGCTAATGGCAACTGTTACAAAAATTTTAGAAGCAATCTGGCAACAGCTATTGCTAAAGGTACATTTTAGTGAGATCCCAAACACTGTCACACTTTTTAAAGTAAAAATACCAGTACAAAAAGAATGTACAAATATGTTTATTATACCACTATTCCTAATGGCAAAAAGAAAACAAAAGGTGACAGCTGAATAAATAATAAGAGGTCCATACCATGGAACAGTATGTAGCCATAAAAGAATGAATGCGAGCTATGGCCAGTTGAGTTGGAGATGCTTCTATGAAGTTCTGTTAAATGAGAAAACTAAGATACAGAAAAGTGTGTTTAATATACCAGTTAATAAAAGTTAATAAATATTCTCAACCCCTTATATGTTTATATGTTCACATATGGTTATCTGGGCATAGAGGAAAACAGAAAAGCATACACACCAAGTAATTCACATGGGTTACCAAGCATGATGAGAGATAAGATGACAAGAGAGAAAGTAAGGGAAAACAGAAAAAAATCTCAAAGAACACCCAATATGTATATGATTCCCATGTATAGGACATTAGAAAAAAAGAGATGCAGTTATATCTGTATCTACTAATTTGCAGAAATGTACTTGATCCATTGTTAAACTGAAAAGGCAAATTGCAGAATAATGAGTAAAAATATTATTCTGTTCAAACAAAAATGGAATATCAGTGTACGTACAAATGAGCTCATATATTTGACAGAGCAAGAATGTTTTGGAAAGATATGTACCAGGTTGTTAACACTGACTGTCTCAGGGAGTTGTGTTGGATTGGAAAGGGCTTTAGATCACTAATTTTACCTGCATATGATCTTTGTACCAAGCTGCTTCACTTAGTAAAGCAAATATATATGACTTCCATAACTAAAAGTATCAAATAAAGAAATTTTCTTTTTTAGAAAAGGAAAAACAGTAATAATGGTGACCGGAAATAAGAAATGCATCATGAATTTTTTTTTCAAAGGTCATCCAGGCATTTGCCACTGGTGCACTTCCACACTGCAGATGGGTTATGAGGGCATGCTGCACACAGGCACTCTATCACCAGCCCTACCCTTCAACAAATGCCACTCTGCCCTGGCCAGTACCAGAAGCTCTGTCACCTGGCATCACCTACTAACAGACACTGTATCAAGTCAGATGCTTCATCTTGGTGTCACCTGGCATCACCTACTAACAGACACTGTATCAAGTCAGATGCTTCATCTTGGTTTCCTCATCATGGTGCTTGGGAAAATGCAATACTTTAATTTTTTTTTTTTTTTTTTTTTTTTTTTTTAATAGAGTCTCACTCTGTCATCCAGGCTGGAGTTCAGTAGTGCAATTTTGGCTCACTGCAACCTCCACCTCCTGGGTTCTAGCAATTCTCGTGCCTCAGCCTCCCAGGAAGCTGGGACTACAGGCGTGCACCACCACACCTGGCTAAATTTCATATTTTTAGTAAAGATGGAGTCTCATCATGTTGCCCAGGCTGGTCTCAAATTCCTGGCCTCAAGCGATCCACCCACTGTGGCCTCCCAAAGTGCTGGGATTACAGGTGTGAGCCACTGCGCCCAGCCTCAAGACTTTATTGTTTTTAATTAAGAGAATGCACTCACAAAACTAGGAGGAGAAGGAAGCTGCCTCAATATGATAAAGATCATATATGAAAAGCCCACAGCAAACACCATACTCAGTGGTGAAAGACTATAAAATGCTGCTAAAAGAAACTGTAAAAGACAAATAAATGAAAAGACATTCCGTGTTCATGGATTGGAAAACTTAATATTATTAAGATGTCACGGCCGGGCGTGGTGGCTCAAGCCTGTAATCCCAGCACTTTGGGAGGCTGAGACGGGTGGATCACGAGGTCAGGAGATCGAGACCATCCTGGCTAACCCGGTGAAACCCTGTCTCTACTAAAATAAATACAAAAAACTAGCCGGGAGTGGTGGTGGGCACCTATAGTCCCAGCTACTCCGGAGGCTGAGGCAGGAGAATGGCGTAAACCCGGAAGGCGGAGCTTGCAGTGAGCTGAGATCCGGCCACTGCACTGCAGACTGGGCGACAGAGCGAGACTCCGTCTCAAAAAAAAAAAAAAAAAGATGTCAATACTATCCAAAGTAATCTACAGCTTTAATGCAATCTCTATCAAAACAGCTTTCAGTGTCTAAGTCTTCTGCCTCCTTGGTGAATTTCTAAGTTTTTTTTTTTTTTTTTTAGTGTTTTGTACATGGCATTTTCTTATTTTGAAATGTTCATTATTAGTGTAGATAAATGCAGCTGATTTTTTGTGATTATTTTGATCCTGGTACTTTGCCGAAGTTATTAGTTCTAACAATTTTTAAGTGGAGCTTTTAGGGTTTCCTAGATATAAGATCATCGCATCAACAAACAGATAATTTTACTTCCTTCTCAATTTAGATGTCTTTTACAGGTACACCTTGTTTTATTTTGTGGTTTTTACAAATTGAAGGTTTGTGGCAACCCTGCATCGAGCAAGTCTATCGGTGCCATTTTTCTAACGGCACATGTGCTCACTTCATGTCTCCATGTCACATTTTGATAATTCTCATAATATTTCAAACTTTTTAATTATTAACATATCTGTTATGGTGATCTGTGACCAGAGATCTTTGATGTTACTATTATAACTGTTTTGGGGGCATCATGAATCATGCCCATATAAGATGACAAACTTAACTGATAAATAGGTGTATTCTGACTGCTGCACTGACTGGTCATTTTCCATATTTCTCACTCTCTTTGGGCCTCCCTATTCCCTGAGACATAACAACACTGCAATTACATCTAAATGTAAGAGCTAAAGTCTTCAAAGAAAACATAACAGAAAAGTTTCATGACACTGGGTTTGGAATAATTTATTGGACAGATGCCAAAATTACAAGCAATAAAAGTAAAAATAGGTAAATTGAACTACACTAAAAGACTTCTATGTATCAAAAGTCGTCATTAACATAGTGAAAGGGAAACCTATCGAATGGGAAAAAAAACATTTGCCAATCACATATCTGACAATCGGTTAATACCTGAATGCTCTTTAGAGCTCCTACAGCTCGACAACAAAAAAAAACAAATAACCTGATTAAATATGAGCAAAGGACTTGAATACAAATTTCTCCAAAGAAGATATACAAATGGCCAACAAGAATATGAAAAGATGCTGAACAGCACTAATCATTAGGAAATTGCAAATCAAAACCATAAAATGTCACCTGATACCCATAAGGATGGCTAGTATCAAAAAAACAGACAATAACAAGTGTGGGCAAGGATGTGGAAAAACTGGAACTCTTGTGCACTCCTGTGAATGTAAAATAGAGCAACCATTGTGGAAAACAGTGTAGCAGTTCTTCAAGAAATTTAAAATAGAATTACTGCATGATCCAGAAATCCCACTTCTGGGTTGCATACATATTCAAAAGAGTTGAAAGCAAAGTCCTAAAGAAATATTTATACATGCAGGTTCACAGCAGCATTAGTCACAATAGCCAAAATGTACAGGCAGTACAAGTGTCCACCAACAGATAAACAAAAGGTGGTATATCTATATAGTGGAATATCATTCAGCCTTAAAAAGGAAGGAAATCCTGGCACATTCTATAACATGGATGAACCTTTGAGGCATTATGCTAGGTGTAATAAGCCAGACACAAAAGGATCAATATTGTATGATTCTACTTACATAAGGTAATTACCTACAGCAGTCATATTCATAGAGACAAAGAGCAGAATGGTGGTGGCCAGGGGCTGGGGGAAAAACAGGGAGTTGCTGTTTATGGACATAAAACTTCAGTTTTTCAAGATGAAAAAAAGAGTTCCAGATATTGGTTACACAATACTGTGAATTTAACTAACTAACACTACTGAACTATACAGTTAAAAATGATTAAGATGGTAAACGTTATGTTAGGTATATTTTACCACAATTAAAACATTTTCAAAACATTAAAGAGAATCAGATATTGTAACTACAAGATAGCAAGATAGGTGAAGTAATGGTAAGAAATTGTGCTGGAAACAGAGAGAAGCTGGAAACAAGTAAGCAAACCCAAAGGCATTCTAAAAGCCAGAGCCCCAACGCAGGCCACTGGCTACCATTCGGGGTAAACGAGCTGCCCATTAAACTGGTGCCCAAACCATACACAACAGAAAAACAAATTCTTGTTGCTCAAAGTCAAAGCCTGGCTCAATCAACAGGAGAAGAGATGTTTATTTTCCATCCTAAGGAGAGTCAGCCTCCCATAAAATGAGGAAAAGAATCCCTTTCTATGCAACAAAAATTGAAAAATAAGTTTCTTCTTCTTTTTTTTTTTTTTTTTTTTTTTGAGATGGAGTCTTGCTCTGTCGCCCAGGCTGGAGTGCAGTGGCCGGATCTCAGCTCACTGCAAGCTCCGCCTCCCGGGTTCACACCATTCTCCTGCCTCAGCCTCCCGAGTAGCTGGGACTACAGGCGCCTGCCACCTCACCCGGCTAGTTTTTTTGTATTTTTTTAGTAGAGACGGGGTTTCACCGTGTTAGCCAGGATGGTCTCGATCTCCTGACCTCGTGATCCGCCCGTCTCAGCCTCCCAAAGTGCTGGGATTACAGGCTTGAGCCACCGTGCCCGGCAACAAGTTTCTTCTTAATTTGGAAAAAAATTTAAACATTTATGTTCTCCTACATACACATGTTCCCTTTTATATCTTACATATGAAATATACTGGATATGGTAAAAGAAAAAAATGAGGCTCAGAGATGTTAAGCAACTTCCAAGATCTACAAATTGGTAGCCCTCCCAGGATAACCTTAAGTCCGAAGGCGGACCCACTGGACACCCAACAGGGGAGTAGGGAGGACCACCAACCTGTACTTGAGATCTGAACTGAGCTTGTAAGACCAGGGAGAGTGGATGCCTGTTACAGTGTATACAGCCATATGCGGGCCCAAGACATGCTGTTTCCTTTCCCCACCCCTGGTCCCCTGCAGCTACACAGATACCTGTGAAACAAGCAATGCAAACATTACCATACATCATAACTCCACCACAGTGCTCTGGAATATGTTGCCAACACGGTTATTAAGCCTCCTGTAATATTTCAAGATTGCAAGCAGCTATTTTATGAGAGGGTAGAAATAACCTATATGTGGAATAAGGCGGAAAAATCTTAAAAATCAACAAGACTAATTTTCTAAGTAATAGAGGAATCTCACCCACAGAACTTCAGACAGGTAGATGCCTGCCATCTGCTTGAATATTTCTAATTGCAGAGAATGTCGCTGCCTAGCAAGATAGTCCAGTCTATTTTGGAGCAGCTGTAAAGAGTTATAAAGCTCCTTCTTATATAGAACCAATAAATGCCTCCCTGTAACTCCTACCTGTGGGCCTGAGCCTTATTTTCTCAAAATTGAGAGATTATTTAAAATTATGTAGGTGATGTAGGATCATTTGAAAACACTTCTATGGACCACCTGAGGTAACATTATTTGCTTGGAGGAATACAGAAGTCACACAAGTGAGTAAATAGCTGGTTAGTGAGCACTTGGGTAAAGTTCCTATCCTGAATGAGTTCAGATTTTGGAGGTCAGATTAACAGAACTATTTTGCTAGTGAAAAATAGCTAAATCGTGTTCAGTAATTTTTGATTGCATAAATATGCTAGCTCTGAAAACAATCTGTCATCTTTGAACAAGAAAAAGATGACCTGTGAATTCTGGGTTGAATTTCTAAAGAAAATTTCCTTCAAAGCATAAACAACATACTTAAAACCAATTACAGTCTCAACCAAGCTACTGAAATTGACAACTACAAAAAAAAACCATGTGACCAAACATCCTACATATTAAAAAGTTTTAATGGGCTCTATTTCTAAAAGCATCCTCAAATCTTTATCAAAGGAGTAGCATACACACAATTATTTAGTTTCCTTTCTTTGAGGAAAGGCATGAAAATTAAAATTAGACCAAAAAATGACTTACATTTTCCTTAAGTGTAACATTTCAAATGTGAATTCACTAGCACTGGGTAAGACCTGAGAAGTGTTGGAGATACAAGTGCTACAGCTAGATTCTTCACATACTGAGTGGGCTGAAGTCAATACCTATAATTAGGAAGCTGCTTTGGGTCCAAAAGAGGAGCTCACTTGTAATTTGTTCCCATTAACAGCAGTAAGCATTCTTTTTTTTTTTGCAAAAACCAAAAGATCTCATGTGGCTTTGGTAGACACTTTGAGGATCCCCTGTCTAAATGAATATGTCATTCACAAACATATTGAGCTATTAATACAAAGTTAATCTCTCAAAAGTATAAAATTCAATTTAAATGTTTTCTCAAGCATTATTCTTTTCTAAAATAAACACTCGCTCATGCATTCCAAAGCAATGGTCCAGCTCCTAATCTTTAATTCAGTTCCGGGTTGCACAGCCATCACAAAGCACCTACTAAGCACCAGACCTTTGAAAGCATCCCCTGCTTTCAAGAAGCAGACACTCTTTTCAGCTGCAGTTCTTAACAGCCAAAACATAAAAGCCCAGTAAAACTGTAATTAGCAAATTCAAGGCTCAAATTGAGGCAGTCAGATAAAGTAATATAAAATCTTATGTAAGCCACAGTAAAGAGTGAACTCAATCACAATAAAGAGTACAGTTAAATAAACATATTCCTTCATTATTATTTATTTAGAGATGTATATAGGCAGCATCAAAGGCAATTCAATATCCCCATAAGCTGAGAATTAACTGCAAAGACCCCAGGTATATTTCTTACCATCCTAGAGCCTTCAGCTAATTTTGTTTCCCCAAATAGTTGCTCACAATCTAGTCACATAGACTTTTTTTCTATCTCAAAAGAAGCCTGTTCCTTTGGCTGTGTCAACATCTCACACACACAAAATCAAGCCAGCCATACTTACTCAAGTCCCTGCCAGTCGGACATTTGATCCATGGCTTCACCCCGGGGCCTGTTCAACATGCAGACTTCAGGCTCCACCCTAGACTCGATTAATTAGAATCTGCATTTTAATCTCAAGCTCTCCACTTGAGTTCCAAGCATCTTCAAGTCTGAGCAGCAGTGCTTTCGACCAGTAGGTCTCAAAGGGCGGTCCTAGAACCAGCAGCATCAGCAGCACCTGGGAACCTGTTAGAAATGCATATTCTGGAACCCTCCACTACTGAATTTAAAACTCTTGAGGTGGAGCCCAGCGTTCTGCACTTTAAGTTAAAGACCTCCAGGTGATTCTGATGTACTCTAAAGCTTTGGAGAACCAGTGCTTCAGACAAGGGGTTAACAAACTTTTTCTGTGAAGGACCAGATAGTAAATTTAGGCTTTTGGGGCCCTGAGTCTCTGCTGCAACTTGCCACTGTATTATGAAAGCAGCATGGACAATAAGCACTGTATTATGAAAGGAGCATGGACAATATGCAAACAAAGCAGCTTGACTGTGTTCCCATAAAATTTTACTATGGACACTGAAATTTGAATTGTATATTATTTTCATATGTTCTGAAATATTATTTTGGTTTTTTTTCAACCACTTAAAAATGTAAAACCATTCTCAGCTAACGGCCCACATATAAACAAGTGAGGAGCTGAACTGGTCCGCTGGCTGTAGTTTGCCAACCACTGCTTTGGCCCAGGATACTTTTTTCCCAGTTCCTACTGATCTCCTTTTTTGGCAAGCCAGAGTCCTTAACATCACTGTATATGATCCATGTAAGTCAGAGGGCTAGGCAACCTTGTGTCTCAGCAAGACAATACTGTTTAAAACACATTCTACAATGTTGTGAAAACAATCCTATAGAGGAGGGTATGCCAATCCCCCATACTAATAATACCTAGGAAATAAAGTGAGAGTCGGTTGAGAACACATAATAATACTTGCCAGTTTTCCAAAAACTTAATTCTAAGTGTCTGGGGGCATTGGGAGCAAATGGAAGAATTCAAAGGATTCTGTGATCTGGGTCCAGTCCACCTTTCCAGTCTTACTGTCTCTACCTACTACGTCTTCCTGTGCTCCAACTGAATGCAGCCTCTCTCTCTCTCTCTCTGCCCAGATCATAGTCTGGGCATTCTCACAGACACCCCCTCATCCCTTTCTCCATGAAGAACACCTGTTCCTTCAGCCTCTAAGTCCAAATCCTACTCATTCCTTAATGTACAAATACAGTTCCTCCATGAAGCATTCCCAATCTCCCAGCTAAAATTAATCCTGGTATTTCGATTTCAGTAGATCAGAAGGAAGAAGGAATGGCATGGGTGTTTGCGGGAGATGGCTTGATCAGCATCATATGTATACATCAGATATAGCCAATAGCAGCAACGACTGTGCAGCATCCTCCTAGAGGTTCCTATGATCTTCCTTTAGGCAGATCATGATTGACAGAACCAAAAATTATTTCAGTTTTTCAGAGGATGCCTTAAAAAATAATTGGTAATTTTCTCAATGTGAAATTCAGATATTATCACTTAGATGGGCTGGCATTTACAAAAATTCAGCAACAGGTTTTTTTTTGTTTGTTTTTGTGGAGACAGAGTCTCACTATGTTGCCCAGGTTGGTCTTGAACTCTTGGCCTCGAGCAATCCTCCCGCCTTAGCCTTTCAAAGTGCCAAGATAGATAGATGTGATTGTCATATTCGATGCTTTATTTGCACAGTTTTTTGTATCCCTTACTAGACTATAAGCTCATTGAGGGCAGGAATAACTTCCTCATATACTTGAGTATATATTTAGTCCCCTAGCAGAGGGGTATCAGAGTTACGTATTTTCTGAAATAATTTAAATTTAGTTTAAAATAATGTAAAAATAATTACAGAAATAGCAGCAGCAGCTACCCATGATTGGGTCCTTAGTGCCTCATACAGTATATACAGTAATCTCCTACCTCACAGCAAAACTTCCTTTAAGGTAGGAATTCTTTGCCTATTTCCAGAGGATGACATTGAGTGTATGAGGTGGCCCAGGCCAGTAGTCCTCACGGTTCAGTCCACAGATGAGTGGGATCAGCATCACCTGGAAACTTGTTGGAAATGTGAATTCACAGGCTTCCATTCATTCAGGTACCTCTTTTTACTCAGGAAGGGATACTAAACTTGGTAGGCCACAATATTTATGTAAAAATGCAGATAGGCAATTCTTTGTTGCAGTTTCTTTCTAGAGACTATCTTGTTCCACAAAAACTTTCTGAAAGTTTCTGCATTAATGAAAAGCTTACTTATCAGCCACTCAACCAAACCACTGGGAGCATGATGAATAGAGAGGCGCTGACAGTGTTTGGGAAATCCAGCTAGTTTCATCAGTCCAAATGAGCATGGACTTTACAAAGACTTTTTTATTATCTCAGATTACAGTGATAAGATGAAATATCAATAATATATAGAAACCAAAAAGTTAAGACATCAAGATCCCAGCAGTTGAAGTATTTATTCCAACTTGTGTCAACTGAGAAGCCATTATTTGGTAGAGCAGAAGTATTTTCTAGGTCCTACTTAGAAAAAAAGAAAGTGCGTAAGGCTATCTTAGCATCATGGAACTATACACACACACAAAGTGTAAAGTTAAGGGTAAAATTATAAGATTGAATATCAAGAAGTATTTCCCCCAAAAAGAGGTCTATCAAACCCAAATACAACTGCCTTCATATAGTCACAAATGCAGCAATTTTACTACAAAGCATTTCGTGTGTATTCACCAGATCTATTTTGTTTACCATTGCCACAATGAGACTCAACTATCTTATGCAGACCAAAAGAGGCTGAGAGAAAAAAACAAGAACTTATTTCTAAAAGAGATTTTACTGTTTTATTATTCTCTTCCTCCTTGCCATGCATTTTCTTTCATAGTTGTTGCACATGTTTTAAGTTAACATTAAGCATTACCTTAAAGCCAATGTTCACCAGAAATGTGAAAATAAAACATGTCCATCTTCATGGGCTCTCGAACATCTTAATTCATCTTGAGACCCACTTTGCTAAGTCCATAAGCAAATTCTATAATTTCTCAACAAAGTCATGTCAGTGAACATTTAGGCTGCATGAGAAACAGTCATTCGTGAGAGGGATATGCAGAATCCAGCCCCGCTGAGAAGTAGAAATTCAGTAAGAGGAGGTAAATGCTACAGAAGTTAGAGAAGCCTGAAATGTTCTAAACACAAGAGGGAACTTGAGTAGCCTGATCTATGAAATCATGTATGTTGTGTGGTAGGGCTAATTCAAACGGGCATGGGACTCTTATCAGTTGCTTTATATAATTAAATCACCTAACCCATAGGCAGACAGCAATAGTAAAACTATATAATGTTTAAACTCATGAGCTGGTTGCCTGGAGAGAACTTAAGGGGAAAAAAATTCTCTATATGAACAGAATGGTTCAAGCAGTCTTCATTACGTTGTACATGTAAAATGCATGTGTAATAACTGATAATTAATTAAAATAAATGAAAACATTCCTCAGTGCAGCATATTTCAAACTTGGTCATATTACCAATCTTTATAAGCATGAATAATCATGGGCAGATGGAATGCCATTATAATTACAGTGATTCTGTTTGCTTTCATTTTACAGAAAGCCCCGAGGAATACATCTGTGAGAACTCTGACAAATCTGATTGAAAAGGGAACTTACTCTATCCTTGGGGCACTTCTTACTCGCTACAACTGGACGGTAATGTTTGTAAACTGTGGCTAATGTGAATACCCGCCTCACAGGTATGTTGTAAGCATCATATACAAGATGTGAATGGTGCTCTGCGAATGCTAAAGCTCTCTACAAAGGAGAGTGATTTCTACATGGGAATAGTTCACATCAAATGAATGAAGGGCAAGAGTTAAAAACTGGTGACTGGTCAGGTGTGGTAGCTCCACCTGGAATCCAAGCAGTTTGGGAGGCCAAGGCAGGAGGATCACTTGAGGCCAGGAATTGAAGGCCAGCCTGGGCAGCACAGTGAGACCCCACCTCCACAATAAGAAAAAAAAAAACCCTGTTGCCTAATTTTTGTGAATGCCAGTTCACCTAAGCTAAGTGATAATAGCTGAATTTCAAATTGTTTGAGAAAATTACTAATTATTCTTTAAAGCAACCTCTGAAAAACAACTTTTGTTCTATCAATGTTGATCTGCCTAAAGGAAGATCATAGGAACCCTAGATGATGTTACACAATAGTTGTTGTTATTGGGCATATCTGATGAGCATTTATGATGCTGATCAAGCCAACTCCCTCCAACACCTAGGCCATGACTTTTTCCTTATGATCTACCGAAAAATTACATTTGTGAATTACCTCAGCTTCCAAAAGTCCTATTCCCTTGCACCCCTCCACCCTACTCCTTAGCAGGAACTCACATGTGTGTGTACATGCATGCACACACACACACATACACACAGACAATGAGAAAAGAGACACCAGGAAAAGTAAAAGCATCATTGGAAATTCTTGCTAGACTGGCGAATTTAAAGTACCTTCTGCATGCTAGTTACTTCTAGCTTTCTTAGTCTTCCAATTAACAAAATGTCAGTAACAGAACTTTTTCCTACAGTGTATGCTTATAGATTACCATTGTTATATTAAACTATATAACCGTGAAGTTTAAAAGATTACAACACTGCTACACAAGTTCCCTTTTACATATCTATAGCTGTGTGCTAAATGCACTACTGAATACATCATCACCCATGGGGTAAAGCTGTCTTTCGGAGTCCTAAAAGACCAGTACATATGTTTTTAAAAGAGTACCTATCAGAAAACTCTTCTGGACATTGCCTTAGGCAAAGAAATCGCGATTAAAACCTCAAATGCAAATACAACAAAAACAACATAGAAAAATGGGACTTAAATTATAAAGTTTCTGAGTAGCAAAAGGAAATAATCAACAGAATGAAGAGATAACCTATGGAGTAAGTAAAAATCTTTACAAACTATGCATTCAAATCCAGAATCAATAAGGAACTCAAACAACTCAACAACAACAACAAAACACAAATAACTCCTTTAAAGAGTGGGCAAAGGATATGAGCAGACATTTTTCAAAAGAATACACACAAATGGCCAAAAAATATATGAAAAAATGTTGGACATCACTAATCATCAGAAGTGCAAATTAAAACCACACTGAGATATCTTACACCAGTCAGATGTTATTAGAATGTCAAAAAGCAACAGATGTTGGCAAGGACGTGGAGAAAGGGGAATACGTACACACTGCCATTGGGAATGTAAATCAGTACAACCTCTGTGGAAAACAGTATGCAGATTTCTCAAAGAAGTAAAATAGAACTACCTACTGGTATCTGCCCAAATACTCTACACTACTGGGTAGAACCCCAAAGGAAAAAAAATTATATCAAAAAGATACCTTCCCTCATATGTTTATTATAGCACTATTCACAAGAGCAAAGATGGAGTCAACCTAAATGTCCATCAGCAGACGACTGGATAAAGAAAATGTGGTATATATACACAATGGAATACTACTCATCCATAAAAAACAACGAATCATGTCTTTTACAACACGGATGGAACTCGAAGCCATTTTCTTAAGTGAAATAATTCAGAAACATAAAAGTCAAATACTGCATTTCTCACTTACAAGTCAGAGCTAAATAATGTGTATGCACGGACACAGAGGGTGGAATGACAGACACTGGAGACTCAGAAGGGTTTTAAGGGTGGGAGGGGGTGAGGAATAAGAAGTTACTTAATGGGCTCAATGTACATTATTCAGGTGATGGCTGCACTAAAAGCTCAGGCTTCACCACTACGCAGTATGTCCATGCAACAAAACTGCACTTGTGCCCCTGAATACAAATTTTTTAAAAGACTGTAAAACAGAAAAAGGATGTACCTATCATGACTGGTGTTTATAGTAAATATAGGGCTAGTCTGGACTTCGATGACAAGCTGTGTGATTTAGCCTGTTCAGAGCACTCCCACAGCCCAAGGACAAGCTCCAATTTTCAAATACAAAAAGAGAAACTAAGCAATCACAAGTTTTAATTTACAAAACACAGATACTTAGTAAATGTTGTGGCATAAATAAGCAATGTTACATTAACATAAGAAAGAGCAATAGAACTAACAACTCAGAAGTAAATGTCATTATACACAAGACGACAAAGGATTCATCACAAAGAATGGGAAACATTTAACAAATGGTTGGGACTCACTAGCTAGCAATCTGTAATATCTATATTTAAAATTTAGACAACCCATTTGAAGCACATAGAAGTTAGCCTGACACCATTTTATATTTAAATATATAAAATAAAAGCATAGAAAAAAAAAAACAATTGAAAATTTATACGCTTAGAAGAAATCAGACCTGATATTCAATACATCAGTTAGGGGACTATAGTTTACATTGATCTGTCATACTTTCAGAATAGCTAGAAGGCGATAATTCAAATGTTCCCAGCATAAAGAAAAGATAAATATTTAAGGTGATAGATATCCCAATTACCCTGATTTGATTATATGAATGTATCAAATTGTATCAAAGTATCCCATGTACCCTCAAAATATGTATATTATGTATTAAAAAAAGAAACTTTCTGTCTCTAGAGTAACATTTTCTATGCTTAGAAATTCTAAAAGAAAAGAACCCGCCGGGCATGGTGGCTCAAGCCTGTAATCCCAGCACTTTGGGAGGCCGAGACGGGTGGATCACGAGGTCAGGAGATGAGACCATCCTGGCTAACACGGTGAAATCCCGTCTCTACTAAAAAAATACAAAAAACTAGCCGGGCGAGGTGGCAGGCGCCTGCAGTCCCAGCTACTCAGGAGGCTGAGGCAGGAGAATGGCGTGAACCCAGGAGGCGGAGCTTGCAGTGAGCTGAGATCCGGCCACTGCACTCCAGCCTGGGCGACAGAGCCAGACTCCGTCTCAAAAAAAAAAAAAAAAAAAGAAAAGAACCACAGACTTGCCTACATAAAAATCTAACACCAACACCCTTAAAAAAAAAAAAAAAGCAAACAAAAGACTAGGAAAAAATATTTTTAACAAATATGATTGTTTTATTTTTGTTAAATAAATTGATTTTTTAAAAAGAAGCATTAAGTCTTAAGAGGTAAGCAAGTAATGAATAAAAGCACTCCTGAGCATCCCCTAGAATAGCTCCTCAATGTGGCATTCCCCGCCCTCCAGAGCCCAGGCCCGCTGTGCCTTCCAGTCACCCCTCCAGCTTCCTCCCTATGCATCCAGTGCTCTTGTCATATTGAACTGCTTACAATCTCCAGGAGTCAAAGCTCGAAGCCCTGGCTCATTGTGTTTTCACTCAACTGGAATGGACAACTCTTTATTCTTCCACCTGAAAATTCATCTTTCAGAGCAGCTCAAGTCTCACCTCTCTACCAGGACCCTGCGATGACCACCTCTGTCACCCCATCGCCTGCCCTGTCCAACACTGTCCAGAAACACTTGCTGCAGTGATGGAAATGTTCTGTAAAAGTGCTGTCTAACATGTCACTCCTAGTCACGTGTGGCTATTTAGCACTTGAAATGTAGCTACTGTGACTAAGAAACTGAGCTGTTTATTTAATTTTCATTTAATTACCATCTGTGGCTAAGGACTACCAGGTTAGACAGCACAGTAATCCCGATGGAGTTCACTAACTTTGTCTTACTTTTCCTGGTATTGCCATCACTAGCCCAATGCCAGATATATGAGCAGAAACTCAGTAAATGTTTATCCAATGAATAATTTAAGGTGCTAATTATGAACCAAAGACTATGCTGGACACATTACATATATTACCTTACTAGCTCTAAAAATAGCAATATGAAATAAGCACTATTATAATCCTTAGCTTTCTGATGAGGAACTTAAGGAACTAAGCAACTTGCCCCAGATCACATTCTTAGGAATGTGTGAGAAGGAGTACAAAGCACAATGCCAGAGGAATGTCAGCTTGAGGGACTGTATTCTTTTAACTACGTTTTCAAGCTTTTTGTGTTAAGGATATGGTAACCTTCTAACTCACATTTTTTCTCAGTATTAATATATCGTTTCATAAATTTTTATTAAAATATACATACAGAAAAGTGATTAAATAATTAAATGAATCAACACAAAGTACACATCTTAATGAAACTACCACTGGAATCAGGAAATGGTATATTACCAGCACCCCGGCAGCCTCCTGTGTGCTCACACACCTTCCCTCCTCCCTGCTGCCCTCCCTACAGATAACCGCCATCTTCACCTTTAACACACCAGAGTTGTGCTGCCTGTTTCTGACCTTGATAAAAACTGAAATCATATACTACATTACTCTTTTGTGTCTAGCTTCATTCACTCAACACTGAGATGTATCTATGTCACCGTGTAACAACAGCTCTACTGATTGCTGTATAGGATTCCATTGTAAGAATACACCACAGGTCTATGTCACCGTGTAACAACAGCTCTACTGATTGCTGTATAGGATTCCATTGTAAGAATACACCACAGGCTGCCGATCTGTTCTCTTACTGAAGGACATCTGGGTTGTTTCCAGTTTGGAGCTGTTAGGAATATTGGTGCCATGAACTTTCTTGCACATGTCTTTTGATGCGAATATGTGCCATATTTGTTAGTTATACTCCTAAAAATGTAATTACTAGTCTGTAAGGCATGCAAATAGCATTTAACTAACAGTTTTACAAACTGGTGTACAAATACACATTCCATCAACAGAGTAGGAGTTACAATATTCTCCAATATTGTCAATATTGCTATTTTCATCTTTTTAATTCTAGTAATTCTTGCGGGAGCGGCAGGGTGCTGGTATCTCATTGTGGTGTCACTGCATTTCCCTAATGACTAATGAGGTTGAGCATCTTTATATTTATTTATTGGCCATTTGGATATCCTCTTTTGTGAAGTGCATGTCAAGTATTTTGCTGATATTTCTATTGAGTTGCTTGTTATTGTTTTAAGTGAGTTATTTAAATATTACGGATGTAAGATCTGTTACTTTCATGTATTACAAATACCTTCTCTCAATATTTTGCCATTTCATACTCAGTGATGTTTTCCTGAAAAACAGAATTCCTCGCTTTAATGGAGTCCAATATTTTCTGATGAGATTGATGTTCATGAGTTTTTATATTATACAACGAAATGTGTCAACATTTGAAAGATGAAAGATCTGCATAACTCAGTGAATGGGTATTTTCCAAATGACCAATGCATAGCGTTAGAAAACCAAGCACTAGTAAAAAATAATTTAAAGGGCAAGACAGCCCAATGAATTTTAATGTAATATAACATTAAAAGCTCATCAATATGATTCCAGATTCTACTTTGCAAGTAAGGTTAAGAAACTACCACTTGCCAAGTGTGATGTACCAAAGAATATTCACAATGATTGAAGAAGCTATTAAAATAGTCCTCCTTTTCTAACTGTACACCTTTGTGAAGCTAATTTTCATCATATACGTCAACCAAAATAACATATCAAAACAGAAATGTTGTCTTCTATTGCTATATCTTCTGTTAAGCTAAACATTCACAAAATTTTCAAAAATATTTCAAAATTTTAATATAAAATATTAAAATTTTAAGACAAATTTTGCAAAATTTGCAAAAATATAAAAAGATATTTTTAAGTTTTTGCTTAGAAAATAGATATTAACATGAGCATGTCTTGATTTGTTATTGTTTTAAATATTTATGTATTATATTCATAAATGTTTTTAAATTCCTAACAAATTTCTGTAGTGTATTATTGATATATATTACAGTGTATATATAAACACATATAAATATATACAGTAAGTGTATGCAGAACATATGTAAATACAGTAAATATATACAGAATATACCCACATTAATGAATACAGTAAATATAAATATAACCCACATAAAGAAAAGTTCTTTGCAGTCCTCAAAAATGTTTAAGACTGTATAGAGGACCTAAGACCAAAAAGTTGGAGAATTATTGGTATAGCTGTTCTAACAATGACTGAAAGGGAGGTGTTAAGATCTACAACTATGATTATGATTTTTTTTAGTTCTTTTATTTTTTTTTTTTTTTGCTTTGTAGTAATCTATTAGTTACCTATATATTTAGTATAGCTATCATTTCCTCTTTATGTCCAGTCATGATCCTTGCCTCAAAGTCTAACTTAGATGATAACAGTACAGTGACCCTAGCTTTCCTTGGCTTAATGTTTTATGGTACATGTTTTCAGACATTATCTGTTCAAACATTACTTCTCTCTCTCCTCCCAGCCTCCATCCACCCCTCATTTTCTGGAACTCTAAATACACTTACCCCAGATCTTTTTACCATATCCCATGTGTCTATCATGCTTTGTTTGACATAGTTTTCAATTCCTTTTTGTGCCCATGCTTTAGCTGGACATTAATCTATTTTCTAGTTCACTATTTCCTTCTTTACCTATATCTAATCTGTACTTAAATGCACTATTGGGCTCTCAATTTGTTAATTTTTTATATACAGATATTTATACTCTTACAGTTTCCAGTTCTACTCTTATAGCTCTATTTCTAGTCCAATTCTCCATCTTATTTAATTGCCTGAATATAGTCGTCAAAGTTATCTTAAAGTCTGGGTTTGGTAACTCCAATAACAGGGTAACCTCCGACCCACTAAATAGTTACTTCCCATGCCCCTTCTCCCCACAACCCCTGGTAACCACCAATTCGCTGTCTGTATGGATATACCTATTTTGTATATTTCATATAAATGGAACTATACCATATGCGACCTTTTATTTCTGGCTTCTTTCACTTAGCATCTTTTTCAGGTTAAGCCACACTGTGGCATGTATCAGTACCTAATTCCTTTTTATGGCTAATAATATTCCATCACATGTACACACCACAGTTCCTTATCCTTTTTTCTGTTGATGAACTTTGGGTTGTTTCCCCCTTTTGGCTGTGGTTAAGCACTGCTGTGAACATGAGTGCACAAACATAGGTTTTTGTGTTATTTTGGCTTATTAATATGGTTTGGCTGTGTCCTCATCCAACTCTCATCTTGAATTGTAGCTCCCATAATTCCCCGTGGGAATTATGTCATGGGAGGGAACCAGTGGGAGGTAACTGAATCATGGGGGCAGTTTCAATTGTGTTCTCATGATAGTGAATAAGTCTCATGAGATCTGATGGTTTTATAAAGGAGAGTTCCCCTGCACAAGCTCTCTCTTGCCTGCCGCCATGTAAGACATGACTTAGCTCCTCCTTCACCTTCCACCATAATTGTGAAGCCTCCCCAGCCACAGGAACTGTGAATCCATTAAACCTCTTTCCTTTATATATTTGGGTATGTCTTTGTTAGCAGCATGAAAACGGACTAAGATACTTACATTCTCCTGGTTGTTGTTTGTGGTTTTTTTTTTCACCTTTCCTAGTATTTCTCAGCAGGTGAATTGGTTTGCAACAAACCAGTCCACCATCTCCAGAAGTAAAACTAAAATTTAAATTTCATTTGGAAAAACTGCAACATCAAAAAATGGACCCTGAACTAATAACTAATGAAAGATAATTTGGGGGCATAAAGCAAACACTCAATTTTAAGTAATATGGCAAACATATGGAAACCGTTTCATTGATGCTTCTTAACTATTACTCAAACTTTCCTTAGGCCTAAATACAGAAACAATTAGTATTGTAGAAAGCAATTCAGCCCCAGAGACACATGCTACACAAATTAAAACATGAAAATTCCCTTTTACACACAAAATAGAAACAAACAGTCTTGAGTAGTCTTTTATTTCTCCAGTTAAAAATGCCTAGTCTTTAGCTATCTGTTGCTCCCAAACTAAAAAAGTTCTGCAGTGGCCATAAAGATACTGGCTTTTAAAAGTTAGCATCTGACAGGAAAGACATAATGTTTCAATACAAGGAACAGCAGTTGGGCGAAAGTAACCCAAATTTCCCACCCGAAAGAGAAAACTGAGCTTAAGAACTATGAACGCTCCATGTAAAAAGCGAAACACTGTAAAGTCTGAGAGGAAACTGAAACAGAAATACAAAAATAGACTTGCTCGACAAAGAAGAGAAAGGTGGTTACAGCGCTGTATCAGATTCCTTTGGTTAATTCCTGAAAAGTCTAGAAATGTGAAGCAGAATGAAGAAATTACAAATGTAGAAACCTGATTGCACAATCCACCTACTATCACATACCTATGCTATTGAAATTAGGGCAGAGAGTTCATTTGAAAAGCACAGTATTGGGCCGGGCACGGTGGCTCAAGCCTGTAATCCCAGCACTTTGGGAGGCCGAGACGGGCGGATCACGAGGTCAGGAAATCGAGACCATCCTGGCTGACACGGTGAAACCCCGTCTCTACTAAAAAATACAAAAAAACTAGCCGGGCGAGATGGTGGGCGCCTGCAGTCCCAGCTACTCGGGAGGCTGAGGCAGGAGAATGGCGGGAACCCGGGAGGCGGAGCTCGCAGTGAGCTGAGATCCGGCCACTGCACTCCAGCCTGGGCGGCAGAGAGAGACTCCGTCTCAAACAAACAAACAAAAAAAAAAAAAAAAAAAAAAAGCACAGTATTAAACGATGTTCACTTTTATGGATGCTCCTTTTAAAGTAAATACAACTATCTCATATGCCTTTCAATGTCTTAAATTCAAAGTCTTAGTATGCCCGAAGCACTTAACTCGCTGGCTTCGTCTTTAGTAGGGAAGGTGACTGGTAGAGTTAAAGTAAAACATTTGTCCTTTTTGTGCCTGTGTGAATCTCAATTTCTCCAATAATAAGTTCCTTTCTATTTCTGAAACTGAAAGATCCCATACAGAGAATTTGGGGGAATCCCATAGTTGGGTACCACTATATGTTAGTAAGCAAGAAAACTTAGGCAAAATTATTTTTAATATAAAATGTTTCTTCCAGACTATAACCTCTAAAAAATCTAACCTTCTTTGCAATATATATCCACTACTGATTTTAAAGAGGGCAAGAAAACATTCTTATTCTGATTAACACAACAATAATCAGAAGGCTACATATATTCTTTTTTAGCAAATTCTTTAGGAAATCAAAAAGATATTTATTTATTTATTTAGTTATTTAGTTATTTATTTATTTATTGAGACAGAGTCTCACTCTGTCACCAGGCTAGAGTGCGGTGGCACAATCTCAGCTCACTGCAACCTCCGCCTCCTGGTTCAAGCGATTCTCCTGCCTCAGCCCCCTGAGTAGCTGGGACTACAGGCACGTGCCACCACGCCCAGCTAATGTTTGTATTTTTAGTAAAGACAGGTTTTACCATGTTGGCCAGGATGGTCTCGATCTCCTGATCTCATGATCTGCTCGCCTCAGCCTCCCAAAGTGCTGGGATGCAGGCGTGAGCCATCACGACCAGCGAAGACATTTTTAATAAAGTCGGCGATGTTTAACAATAAATTACACTTTGTTATATTCTCAGGGACCTACATGCACAAGGGATTGGATTAGGGAAGCATCCTCATTCCGGCGCATGCAGGACCTCTGGATGAATGGGAAAGTGTGGGTCAGTGGTTAGGAATCTCCGTAAGTTGTTCTTCTTTTAAAGGAGTGAGGGGACCAAACCCCTGGCCTATTAGGCTCAGTGTCTTCCTTCTCCAAGTTTCTGTCTTCAGACCTAGAGGTCAGCTGACCCAAATACTGGCTCCACCAGCCATAGGAGCCAGTCACTGTCCCCTTATCAGCAACCATGACAGCAAGAAGGCCACTGCACCCCACTCAGGGACACTCTAGGCTGTGCCCTGAGGACACACAGGACCCACCTACACTGTCCCAAAATGGCCAGAAACCTGGGCTTTGTGCCAGGATGACAGCCATAACAGAGAGCTAGGAAGTCCATGAGGCAGTGTGAAACTTGTGTCCAGAGTTGCTTCCTTCCGTTGGGTTCTTGGTTTCACTGACTTCAAGAATGAAGCCACGGACCTTTGCAGCGAGTGTTACAGCTCTTAAAGGTGGCACGGACCCAAAGAGTGAGCAGCAGCAAGCTCTACTGTGAAGAGCAAAAAAACAAAGCTTCCACACTGTGGAAGGAGCCCCCAGTGGGTCGCCACGGCTGGCTAGGGTGGCCAGCTTTTATTCCCTTATTCGTCCCCCGCACATGTCCTGCTGATTGGTCCATTTTACAGAGCACTGATTGGTCCATTTTACAGTGTGCTGATTGGTCTATTTTACAGAGTGCTTTCTGGTCCATTTTACAAACCTCTAGCTAGCTACAGAGCACTGATTGTGTTTTTACTGAGCACTGATTTGTGCGTTTTAGAAACCTCTAGCTAGCTACAGAGCGTTGATTGGTGCATTTTACAATCTTAGCTACAGAGTGCTGACTGGTGCATTTTACAATCCTCTTGTAAGACAGAAAAGTTCTCCAAGTCCCCACTTAACCCAGAAGTCCAGCTGGTTTCACCTCTCAAAATCACCCTCCTCCTGGGCACCACTGTTATTTCAGTCTATAGCCACAAGAACTGACTCCCCTAACACTCATTCAAATCAAACTCTGCCCCTGTTTCCTCCACTTCCCCAGCAGTTCTCTTTAAGGAGTAAAAAGTACATCCCATATAGAAGGTCACACCATGTTGTTAGAGAACAAAGGAACAAACCAGAACTCCCAAGCAGCAGAAGCCACACCATTTTGAATATTAACAGACAGGCTTCCCCGCCTGCTGCACACTTTCCTCCAGCACAAGGTCCTCATTCAGGCAACTGAGCATTCGCCACCATCTCTTCAGGATCAACATCTCAGAAGAAAGCAGAAAACAACCCAATCAATTCTCGGCCTTGGGTTTCAAAGCCTCAGGGCACACCGGAGATGCCCGATGAGGAAAAGACTCACTTGTCACACCCCACACGACTTCCTTCAATGCTGCCAGACATGACAGATTCTCGGTACTGACGTGGAAATGGAAGCCAGGAGGGAGGAGCCGGACGTTCCAGAGGAAGGCGCTCCATGCTCTTCCCCCAAGCCACGCCAGACACTCGGTCCCATCTGACAAGCTCACCAAAAGGCACAGGCACAGGAGGAATGCAAAGAGGCTGGCAGCACCACTGCCTTAGCTGTGAGCCACAGGCATCCCTAGAGACTCCTCGAGATAACAAGCAATTGAAGGCCCTGTAAAACTAGGTCAGGATTAAAGTCAGATAAAGCATTTTTATCTCCAAGTAGAACACGCAGCCAAAAGAAATCCATATTACAATTGTAAAAGGAAGAAAACTTATAAACCAAATTGACTTTCAAAGACTTAGGGTACAGGGGTAGGGGGTGCTAGTTCGAGGTGACAAACGTACCAGCATGCTGGCATGACACCTGCTTTCCCGCTAGCATCACATAACCATGCAAACATCATGGCAACGAACAAAGTCCCTCCCGCTCAGGGCTGTAAAGGAACATGCTGAGGCGTGATTTCAATTCAGAGTACCTCTTTATTTCCCTAATACAAAATCTTGCCTCAAAAAATGAGTCTGGGCCAGGCATGGTAGTTCACACATATAATTCCAGCACTTTGAGAGGCCAAGATGGAAGGAACACTTGAGGCCAGGAGTCCAAGGCCAGTCTGGGCAACATAGCAAGATCCCATCTCTACAAAAAGCTTAAAAATTAACCAGAGAGGCCGGGCGCGATGGCTCACGCCTGTAATCCCAGCACTTTGGGAGGCCGAGGCGGGCCGATCACAAGGTCAGGAGATCAAGACCACGGTGAAACCCCGTCGCTACTAAAAATACAAAACATTAGCCGGGCGCGGTGGCGGGCGCCTGTAGTCCCAGCTACTCAGGAGGCTGAGACAGGAGAATGGCGTGAACCCGGGAGGCGGAGTTTGCAGTGAGCCGAGATCGCGCCACTGCACTCCAGCCTGGGAGACAGAGCCAGACTCCGTCTCAAAAAAAATAAAAAATAAAAAACAAAAACAAAAAACAACAACAACAACAAAAAACAAAATTAACCAGAGATGGTGGTACCAGCCTGTGGTCCCAGCTACTCAGGAGGCTGAGGTGAAAGGCTCATGAGCCCAGGAGGTCCAGGCTGCAGTGAGCTATGATCACACCACTGCACTCTATCTAGGCCAACCCAAAGAGACCCTGTCTCTTAAAAAAAAAAAAAAAAATTAGCCTGGTCTTTGGACTATTTGCACCCTGAGTCTCAGTTAAAATGCTTATCATTGTATTTGCCTTCCTTCTCGGTAGTGCCCTAAGACCAGGCTCATCAGAGAATAATCCATGGGGACTGAAGGATGAGGCTTGCCAGAAGCAGCATACCATCCAAGAACATAACCACCAGAGGACAGCATGTAATGACTCTTGGTGTCAGTAAGTCACTTACACAACCCCATTAATGTGTTCCAGAAGACTTGTCTACAATATTTCAAAACCAAAGGGAAACAAAAGGCTTTGGTGAGGATATAGAACAACCAGAATTACAAACACTGCTCACAGTAGTATAAATTGGTACAACCACTGTCAAAAGCTGTTTGGCAATCTTTCCCGAAACTCAACATACGTTTGGCAATCTCTCCCAAAACTCAACATACGTTTGGCAATCTCTCCTAAAACTCAACATATGTACACCCTATGACTCAGCAATTTTACTCCTGTTCATAACAAAAGAAATGGACAAAAAATGTTCCTAACAATATTATGCAGAATAACGGAAAAACCCGGAACACAACCCGAATGTCCCTAAACAGTAGAATGGATGAAGTGTGGGCTAGTCATACAACAGGACACTTTACAGCAATGAAGAAAAGAACTGCAAAATGTCATGTGCTGAAGACACAGTGTACAGCAAAAGAAGCCAGACACACAAGTGCACCTCATCAATGATTACATCTGCACAAACTTCAAGCACAGGCAAAAAAAAAAAAAAAAAAAAAAAAAAAAAAAAAAAAAATGCTATGGAGATGAAACAGTGGTTACCTACGGGTGGAGAGGGGCTAGCAGGGATACCAGGGAGCTGCTGAGGTGCAAAAATATTTTATATCTTGATGGGGATGGTGGTTACACAGGATTATATGTGTGTAAATTTCAGTGGGTTATACACGTAAGATGTGTATGCTTATTGTAAGTTATAACTCAATACAAAAGTAAATGCCTTTAATCCCGGCTTTTTGGGAGGCCGAGGCAGCCGGATCACCTGAGGTTGGGAGTTCAAGACCAGCCTGACCAACATGGAGAAATCCCGTCTCTACTAAATATACAAAATTAGCCGGACATGGTGGTACACACCTGTAATCCCAGCTACTAGGGAGGCTGAGGCAGGAGAATTGCTTGAACCCAGGAGGTGGAGGTTGTGGTGAGCTGAGATTGTGCCATTGGACTCCAGCCTGGGCAACAAGAGCAAAACTCTGTCTTAAAAAAAAAGTAAACTTAAAAAAAGCGAATCATTCCGGAAACTCCTCAGAGGTAAAAAATTAAAAAAGCAAATCACACAGCATATTTACCACAGAGATGGCCTGCAGTAAGCAGTGCCTAAGTCCTTAAACACTTATTTATGTAACAGTGAGTGAATCAGGAAAAGTGAACTTTTCTCTCGAAGTATGAACAGGAAAACAGACACAGGAATAATAAACACACAACAAGAAGAAGGAAACATATAAAAACCCAATGCTACAGTAGGGATACATGAAATAAACTTAATAATCAATATCTCCACTATGTACAAACATTAGGCTGACTTTTGTGTTACACTATGCAATTAGTCTATTGTTTACAAGCACGTACAATAGATTTACTTTATTTTCTGTCAAGAGCCTTCACTTAATTGTGGTAGTTGGTAGCAGAGTTGAGAACTAATTCTGTTAACTCCACTCCTGGGAAGTGTAATCTGATAATATAAAGTGTGCACACATAAAATCCTTCAGAATTTGTTGCAATTAAAATTTATATCCATACATTCCCATTAGTCCAAACTGACTAACAGCCAACTAAGCATGAAGTCAAGGGATCATAAGTCATTTTCCGACAGAGAATGCCGTATAAGCTGCAGCTCACTGACCACTTGCCATTCTCATCTAGGAAATGGTCTCCCTCGAGAGGCAGCACAGAGAATGGAAATAGTAAGGTCTCTGGAATGGACAATTGTGTGACCTTGGTTAAATACCTTATGCCCCTGAGCCTTTGTTTCCTTGTTTGCTGAATGGTGGGAAATAAGGCACATCTTTACAGGGCTTCTGTAAAGATAAAACAACAGTCACTGGACGCTAAGCCCCACGAGGGCAAACTCTATATCATTTCATCACTATGGGCCTGCCCAATCATACAGCAGGCAACTCCATTCATGTATGTTGTGATGGTTAATTTTAAGTGTCAACTTGGTTAGGCTATGATGCCCAAACACCAGACAAGAGGTTGCTGTGAAGATATCGTTTTAATGGAATTAACATATATGATCAATTGACTTTAAGCTAATGACCCTTCATAATGTGGGTTGGCCTTATCCAATCAGTGGAAGGCCTCAAGAGCAAAGAATGAAGTTTCCCAATTTAGAAGGGATTCTGCCTCAATATTGCACAGAGAAAACCTGCCTGAGTTTCCAGCCTTCCTGGCCTGCAGATTGTGGACTGAAGATTACAACATCCACGCAACCTGAGTTTCTAAGCCTGCCAGCCTGCCCTACAAATCTCAGACTTGCCAGTCCTCACAATCATGTGGGCCAATGCTGATAAATAGGTAAGTTAACAGATAAATCAATCTATGTGTGTATGTGCGTTGATTCTGCAGAGAACCTAGACTAATATATACATTGAATGAGTAAACAGAAAGCACTCAGAACAGTAACAAACTTCCACTAGACACAAAACACAATGTGAGAGCCTTACCTTTTTTCCTCTTTACTTGGCTAATTCCCTTCTGTGCAGAAACTATGCCCTTTATTTTGGATGTATATCCCATATTTTAATTATTTAAAATAGCTGCAGTTTATTTATTTCATATCATCTTTTACGAGTCAAGCACTGCACTACCAGGATTGTTTTATTTTAAGCCTTAGAACAGAACCCCCTGTGAAAGGAAGATCAGATTCCTGTTTTACAGAACGGAGGACAAGCACAGTGTTAGTTCTCTATTGCCACAATGCTACATAACAAATGCAACATCTCAGTGACTTATAACTACATTTATTTTTCTCACATATGAGTCTGCACATGGGTTGACGCTCAGCTGGTCCAGGCTGCACTCACCTGCAGGGCTCCAGTTTGAGGTGGGTTCAGGTCTGTCCCCTGTTTCTCATCCCATGGAGCCCTGGATAAAGGGACAACAACTCCAGGGCACATTTTTATTCAGCCTGAATCACCTGAGCCCAAGCCCAGGCACACAAGCAGAATCAAGCCTCCTCTTACATCACATTTGCCAATACAGTTGTCTGTCAGTACCGTGGCGTATTGGTTCCAGGACCCCCTCAGATACCAAAATCTACAGATGCTCAAGTCCCTGACATGGAATGGTATAGTATTTGCATGTAACCTACACACATCCTCCCATATATTTTAAATCATCTCTGCATTACTTATAATACCTAATACAATGTAAACAGTCATTACTATGCTGTATTAGTCCATTTTCACACTGCTAGAAGAACTTCCAGAGACTGAGGAATTTATAAAGAAAAGAGGTTTAATTGAATCACAGTTCCACACACCTAGAGAGGCCTCAGGAAACTTACAATCACGGTGGAAGGGGAAGCAGGCACATCTTACAGGGCAGCAAGTGAGAGAGCGGGCGAGAGAAGGAACAACTTGCCAAACATTTTTAAACCATCAGATCTTGTGATAACTCACTCACTAACACAAGAACAACATGGGCAAAACTGCCCCCATGATCTAATCACCTCCCACCAGGTTCCTCTCTCAATACCTGGGGAAGTTGAGATTTGGGTAGAGACACAAAGCCTAACCATATCATCTGTGTTGTGTTTTATTGGTATTATTTTTATCATTGTATTGTTATTTTTGATTGTTTTTCCCCAAAATATTTTCAACTGGTGGTTGCTTGAATCCAGGGATGCAGAACCCAAGGATACAGAGAGCCAGCTATAATTCATCAGCCAAAGCAAGTCATGTGGCCATGCCCAAAGTCAAGGAAGTGTGCTCCAATGAGCGTGAGGCCAGGGCCAGGGAATAGAATTCCATAACAGAGGGTGAAAAACTAGGCTCAATGATTCAATCTATGACAAGGAACCTGTCCAAAGTCATGTAACAGTTAGTTAAAACCATGACCCAGGTCCACCTGACTCCAGGTCTGCCCACCTGACCATTCTAATTCTTCTAAAACAAACAGCTATACAAGGCCAATTATTCTCAACTCCACTAGTAGGAATTATTGCAATTACCTGTACTTTTTTCAACTCATCCCAACCCCCCCACAAATCCTATATGTAACAGCTCTAGGGTTACTAACAGGAATGTCCTCCCTCTGGTGTGCTGGGGACTAACACTAACCACCATTAAGTGTAACCACCATTAAGTGTATCAGACCAAGAAAAAATGTTCCAGATTCTACTCTGCTATAGAAGATGGTCCAGGTGGGATTCTACCAGGGGAACAAGGAAAGTACTCAAAAATCACCAGTTAAACTAAAAATCATTGATCTTATTAAAACCTCCTATCAGTGCATGAAGAGCTAAACAAATCTTAGATATGTGAGATGTTCTTGTTGAAATGCCAACCATTTCCCTATGCACTGAGTTCTACACACTTTTACTCTACCTTCTATTCACACCAAAAGAGAGAGACCCAGAAATTTGTATCTACCCAGTAAGGAAACCAAAGTGCTATGGAGGACCAATGCCTGGCTCCCATTCCCAGCCCAGTGGAACAGAGGAAGACAGGCAGGGTTCCACCCCAGCACACACAAGCCAACCCAGAGATAAGCACCCGGCGGTCCCACCATGCAGCTTCCGGGGTAGGTGCTCAGTTTACCTTTGGAAAAAATGGTAGGAGAGCTGCCTCGAGGCTGCCGATGATCAATTACGCCTGAACAATCACATTTTAGTGGCGAAAACATAACATCATTTTTCTGATAGAGATTGTTTATTTGTTTATTTATTTATTTATTTGAGACAGAGTCTCACTCTGTCGCCCAGCCTGCAGTACAGTAGCGCAATCTCGGCTCACTGCAAGCTCTGCCTCCCGGGTTCACGCCATTCTCCTGCCTCAGCCTCCCGAGTAGCTGGGACCGCAGGTGCCCGCCACCATGCCCGGCTTTTTTTGTATTTTTAGTAGAGACGGGGTTTCACCATGTTAGCCAGGATGGTCTCAATCTCCTGACCTAGTGATCCAACAGCTTCGGCCTCCCAAAGTGCTGGGATTACAGGTGTGAGCCACCGTGCCCAGCTGAGAATCTTCTATTTAAAAGATCATTTCGATTACGAGCATACCTAATTTTACTATGTGAGGCTAAAGAGTTATTCTGAAGAAGGGAAAATGAAAGACTGTGTCCTACATTTTTTTCTTGAAAAAGTCATCACATAAAAAAAGAGATGTCTCATGACTGAGCCAGACCTTTGGAATAAATCTCGGTGCCATCTGGGACTCTGCCCTCTCCTCCTCACCTGCACACGCCCATCTCCTCAGGCCTCCCTTTCCCTCCTTGCAGCCTCGGCCTCACCTCCTCTATCCAGTCCTCCCTTCCACAGCTCACCAGAGTTTTCTTCTTAAAACACTTGCCAGATCCTGTAACTCTCACCCTCAAAAATGCTCACATACTACACAGTAGGGTCCCCTCCAGACACTCAGCTCTTGCTGAGAGCAGGGGCTGGGACTGCCTGGACCACCAAGGTAGACCAAGCAGGCAGCACACACCTGACACTTAGCAGGTGCTAAGAAGTGTTTGCTGTTGGGTAAAATAAACCTAGGTTTCCAGACTCATTCCCTACTAAATAAAGTCCTCCTTCATTTACCCTGGATTTTGTCAAGGTTCTCCATCATTCCCTGAATGCAGTGTGGACTCTCTCCTTCGTACCTGTCAAGCTGGCTCTCTGCTTGAAAGAATGGTTCCAGCCACTTCCTACCCATCAAATTTCATATTTCGGGCCAAGCTCAAATGTCAAGTTCTAGGCCTTCTCAGATTTTTCAACTGAAATATTTTTATCTTTTTATTGACACATAATAGATGTACATATTTTCAGAGTACATGTGATAATTTAATACATACAATTTACAAAGATCAAATCAGTGTCATTGGGATCTCTACCACCTTAAATATTTGTTTTTTCTTCATGCTAGAAACATTCAAATTATTCTCTTCTAGCTATCTTGAAATATACGAGATTATAGTAAACTATAGTCACCCTACTGGCCTATCAAACACTAGGTTTTATTTCTTTCATCTAACTGTATATTTCTACCTATTAATGAACCTCTCCTTCAATCCACCCCTCCCCTACCCCTTCTCAGCTCCTGTTAACCACCAATCTTATCTACCTCCATGAGATCCACATATTTGGTTCTGACGTATGAGTGAGAACATGCGGTATTTGTCTTTCTGTGCTTGGCTTATTTCACTTAGCAGAATGACCTCCAGTTCCAACCACGTTGCTACAAATCACAGGATATCATTTGTTTTTGTAACTGAATAATATTCCATTGTGTGTGTATATGTATGTGTGCATGTGTGTGTACATGTGTGTTTCAGACACACACACACACACACACACATACAACCGGGGGGCGCCAGGTGATATACATACATATCACATTTTCTTTATCCATTCATCCTTTAGTAGGCACTTAAGTTGATTCCATACTTTGGTTATTGTGAATGGTGCTGCAATAAACATGGGAATGCAGGTATCTCTTCAATATACTCATTTCCTTTCTTTTGGATATATACCCAGGAGTGGAATTGCTGGATCATATGGTAGTTCTATTTTTAGTTTTTTGAGGAACCGCCACACTGTTTTCTATAGTAACTGTACTAACTTACATTCCCACCAATAGCATACAAGGGTTCCCCTTTCTCCACAGCAGTCATTATTTTTCTTTTTCATAAAAGCCATTTTAACTGAAGTGAGACACCTCATTGGGGTTTTGATTTGCATTTCTCAGATGACTAGTAATGTTGAGCATTTTTTCATACATCTGCTGGCCATTTGTATGTCTTCTTTTGAGAAATGTCTATTTAGATTTTTTGCCCAGTTTTTAACTGGGTTTTGTTATTTGCTATTAAGTTGTCTGAGTTCCTTATATATTCTGGTTATTAATCCCTTGTCAAGTGGGTAATTTGTAAATATTTTCTTCCATTCCGTGGGTTGTGTATTCACTATGTTGCTTGTTTCCCTTGCTATGCAGTAGCTTTTTGGCTTGGTGTAATCCCATTTGTCTATTTTTGCCTTGGTTATCTCTGCTTTGGATGTCTTACACAAAAATTTTTTTTATCCATATCAATGTCCTGATACATTTACCCAACATTTTCATCTAGCAGTTGCACAGTTTCAGGTCTTAGATTTAAGTCTTTATTCCATTTTTATTTGATTTTTGCATATGGTGAGAAATAGGAATCCTAGTTTCATTCGTCTGCATATGGATGCCCAGTTTTCCCAGCACCATTTATTTCCCTATTGTATGCTCTTGGCACCTTTGTCAAAAATGAGTTGGCTGTAAAGGTGTGATTTTATTTCTGGGTTCTCTATCTGTTCCATTGGTCTCTGTGTCTGTTTTTATGCCAGTACCATGCTGATTTGGTTGCTGTAGCTTTGCAGTATATTTTCAAGTCAGGTAATGTGATGCCTCGGGCTTTTTCTTTTTGCTTAGGATTGCTTTGGCTATTGAGAGTCTTTTGTGGTTCCATATAAATTTTTAATTGTATTTTCTATTTCTGTGAAGAATGTCACTGGTATTTTAATAGGGATTTCATTGAATCTGTAAATTATTGTGTATAACATCAACTGAAATGATTTTATCTCTATTTAGAACTGATTTCTTAGGATTATTGCTTATCTTTGTATCTCTTCCATTCTACAGAACTGAAAAGCAGGCATTTTGTTTGTAATTCATCTTCTAAAAAATTTTTTAAGAGATAAGGTCTCATTTTGTCACCCATGCTGGAGTGCAATTACAGCTCACTGCAGCCTCCAACTCCTGGACTCAAGACATCCTCTCATCTCAGCCTCCTGAGTGGCTGGGACTACAGGTGCATGCCACTATGCCTGGCTAATTTTTTCTTTTCTTTCTTTTTAGAGACAAGGTCCTGCTATGTTGCCCAGGGTGGTCTCAAACTCCTGACCTCAAATGATCCTTCAACCTCAAATGATCCTTCCACCTCAAACCCCCAAAGCACTGGAAATACAAGCTATTTTTGTATCTTTCTTGTGCTGAGCACAGCATTTTGCAAACAGCAATGAATAAAAACTGTTTATTGAATCAAATCTCATAGGCTGCTGCAAAATTCATAAATTTTGTTTCTATTTACATCAACCAAAAAATAATTTTAGGCTATACACACTGTACATTTAAGTAGAAGAAAATCTGATTACTATAAATGCTATAGCACCTGGTTATATCCCACAAGCATAACAAAATCTTGATGCTGTGCTACCTTTCTGCACCTGACTCCCTAGCGAAGCAAGAATCGAACAAACTAACAAAGATTAGAATCCCATTTACGCCCACACTGACCAAGAAAAATCCAAGAACAAACACACATCAAAATAAAAAGGTTTTAATGGTCTTCAAAATTCATATTTTTAAACTATTATTATTTCAGCAACTAAACAACTTCACTGACATAAGTGCCTTGCATGAAATTACATTTTACATAGCAAATTGTATTATATAATTTTAAATACATTTTTATAAAAATGATTTGTGGGGATTTGTGAGAAATTTTTTCTAATAATGAGAAGATGATTGACAAACTACTCTCAATAAAGAGATGAATTCAGAATGCACAATCAACTACCAAAATTAAGCCTGTACGTTTATTTTTAATAAATAAGTTTGAAAAAGCAATCAGAGTTAGACAATAAAATGGCTGGCCTCTTGCTCCTGCAGTACCCATGACTGAGTTTATGTGACTAAAACGTGACGGGGAATTTACTTAATTAACATTAAGTACAAGTTGTCTTATTTGATTAGCTCTCTCCTTCACACTCGGGTCCTGGAACTAAATGCCCTGGTGCAGGCTCTTAAACACAGCTGTCATTTTAATGGGAATATACTTCAGTAAATTCAGCAAATTTCTGTCCACCACCAATTGTTAATCCATGTCAATCTGATTTAACAACCAGAAAAGCTATTATGAATTTGTCAGCACTTTAATTTCCCTAAAGGATTTTAATTGATTTTTTATTACTCATTTGGTATTAACATCATCTTCTCTGAATAACAAAGGACAACAAAATTAACCAACACAAATGCACACTATTTTTAAGTCCATACCTTTTGGAAACAGATTAGCTGGAGATTTGTGTCTTCTATAGCTTGTCTCCAATTTGACTGCCATGAAGAACGTAATTAATGAGAAGCTGAGGAAAATTCCCATCCTTGGGATTAAATAAGGAAGAGGGGGTGATCAGAAGTGGCAGAGGCAAAGCACTGTTCACTCAAACAGGGTAATGTTGCCTCACGCTAAATATGAGCATACAGCATTTTTATTACTAGGACAGGGTATTCAAGACCCTGGTGATAGATACCAATGCCAAGGTAGTTCTATTTTTAAGTGTGTATTCTAATTCCTATAGTCGTATCTACTTTCTTTTGGTTTCATAATAACAGTAACCATCCACCACAAGAAAAGCTAACAGCTATTTTGTGTTTGCCATAAGCAACATATTGTTCTCAATGCTTTGCATATATTGTTCCACTGAGTACTCACGATACCTCATACAGTAGTACTGTATTTCCCCAGTAAGCATATAAGGAATTTGAGACACCAGATGTAAGTTAACTTGCCCAACGCCCAAAGTTTGTAAATGGTACGGCCAGGATACAAACACACGTAGTGAACTCAAACCCGGGTCCGTAACCACGAGGTAGAGTTTCTCTCGCCCATGTGACCACCCCCATGGAGAAACGTGAGCCCCAGTGAGTCAATCAAATGGCAATTAAGACTTTCAAAAGACAGTACTAGAAATTTAGTACATGTTTAAATAGCTTAAAAGTAGCTAATGATTAGTATTTCTTCACAAAGGACAATCAAGTATTAGTTTAAAATACTTAAATTGATTACATGTTCCCACATCTATCAGCATCAAATTCATTTTCATGTACTCAATGAAAATATGAGCCCTACATAAAACAGAAAAAATATGGGAACTTAACCAGGAATTCATTAATTCTTCAATCATTAAATGAAGAGAATCAGAATCAATATTTCAAGTTCCTTCTTTAAGTAAACTTCAATTCCACAGACTCCTGCAAAGTAGAAACGATCAACAGCTTCTTGCGTGAGATAATTAAGTACAACATTCCAGTTCTAGGTAAAACGCAAAACTGAAACGACCCAACACTGCCTTGCTTAACCCAAACCATTCTACGGCCTAAAGGCAAACAAGACATCTCTCATCTCACTGTCCTCTTCGCCTTAGAGAAAGGATCTAAGACAGGGAGCAGGAATTAAATTATTTCTTTTGCCATTTAGTATATAATGGAATCAGTCTTACTAATGGAACACATCTTGCCTGACAAGACGAATTTGACGCTGGTTTATCTTTCCAAGCAGAAGGCGATGTGTGTACCCTTTTTCAAAGGCAAAACAGCCATCCAGTAGAGATCTCATCTGCTTCTCTATGAATACTCACTAATCTTAAAGTGATTTCCACACTTTTTCTATTCCTTTTCAGTGCCTAAAGTACAGGAATTATCTCTAGACAATCCAAAGATAGTTCCTTGACTGAGGGTCCTGGGCGCTGCTTCAAGGGATTGAAACTGGGAGGCCAGATGGCCAGCGCCCTCCCCATCAGCCAGGACAAGCACTGACCACAGACACACAGCCAGAGAGAAAAGGGCAGTGCCAGCCCGGTGCATCACACACAGAGGGGCAGCAGCAGCTCCCTGACTTTATTCCCTGTGCATGTGGATTTAAACTTGTTTTATATTAATTGGAATAACATGACTCCACACCAGCAAAATTAATTCAGCCTACTGGGACTATGACCTTGGCCAGACACAGCAGAGCACTGTACATCCATACTCAAGAGCACGAGGATATTGCTTGATTGCAGGATCACTCTCAAAGCTTTTCAAGACAAGGGAAATGAAAACAAATCCAGAAAGGTAATGAAAGCTAAGGAACAAATACATAATTCTGAATAAAATGGCAGAGACTCACTTTTCCCTGCTCCTCCATGCTAAGTACAACTACAAACCCTGGAAATAACACAAGAGTCAGCCAAACCAGGATTCTGAAAGGTGTAAAGAGAATGGTGGAAGGAATGGTCAGGGATCTAGCTAGGACTGTATGAGTAGCATGGTGCCTTAGGACACCCCTCCCAAAAGCAGAAAGCAACCCAGGCCTGGCATTTCCTGACGCTCGACCAAGCAAGAGAAGGTGGCTCATTCCTCCCCTGAATCAAACTGGAATCCTACTGGCCACATATTTATGAGCCACATAAGAGGGACTGATGGGGATTCCTGCAGACAGTAAGTGGCTAGGGGAAGCATTCTGCCTCCAGTAGGAAAAAGTATTAACCTCCACTGAGAATCACAGTGGGGAGGGTGGAGAAGGGCAGCTCTAACAAGGGGAATTCTACCACAGAAAGTATCCAGGGTTTGACCCTAGGACCTAGAGGCACCACAGAGACCTGCAGCACAGGCAAGAGGATCCTCCCACAGTAAGTAACCAGTCTGGAATGTGTTCTACGACCCCATAGGCAAGGTGAGCTCATCACAAGTGACCTAGCTTGGGAAGCTGCTGTGTTCCTAGGTGCCAAAGACACCCCATCCCATCAAGAAGCACTGAACAGCACCATTAAGGGGGATCTCAACACAACAAGCCGCTGGACATAGAAAGCCTCACTGACTCTTCTATGGTCAGGAGACAGTCTTCCCCATCTAGAGGGGCAAGGTGTCCCGGCCTGTGTGAAGCTACTTCCACCCCCCTGCCAGCACCAGCAGGGACCAGTGGGAGCATCAACGGCATGAGATACACCAAACAGTCTTCAAGATTAAATTGTCTTTGGAATCACAACCCACGAATGTAGGCCGGGACCTGCATACTAAAACAGGGTGACTGCCTTCTAAAATGGAAGATCTAAACAGGACTCACAAGTTCCCAACAGAATAGCCAAAATGTCCAGAACACAATCAGAACTCACTCATCATACCAAGAAACAGGAAAATCACACCTTGAATGAGAAAAGACAACTGACAGCAACACTGAGATGAATCAGATGTTAGAATTCTCTGCCAAGGATTTTAAAGCAGCCATGATAAAAATGCTTCAACAAATAATTATAAATTCTAATAAAACAAAGAAAAAGGAAAAACACAACAGCAGAATTTGTTTTAATTCGGGGCTCGATAATGAGGCAGAAATGACAAAGGACAGAATCCATAAACTTTAGAACACATCAATAAAATTTACCCAATTTTAACAAGAGAGAAAAGATAAACCAGAAAAAAATGAACAGAGCACCTGTGCGACAATGGAAAAAGGTCCAACATTTTTATCTCTGGAGTTTCAGAAGGAAAGGAAAAGGAAAGTGGGCTAAAAGTATTTTAAGAAATGTTGGTGGGACAGAGCAAGATGGTCAAATAGAAGCCTACACAATTTGTTACCCCCACAGAAACACCGTATTTTAACTGACTACACACAAAAAGCACTGTCACAACAACCAAAAACCAACGCTCACAGTACCTGGTTTTAACTTCGTATCACTGAAAGAGGCACTGAAAGGGGGTAGGAAAGATCATCTTGAAGTGCCAACGCCACCCCTCCCCCATCTCTTGACAGTGGCCACCTGGTATGAAGAATCTATGCACCTGGGACAGGGACAGTGCAATGACTGGGGGACATTAAACTGAACTCAATGCTTCCCTGTCACAGCAGAAAGCATTAACAGGATCGCACCCAGCGGACGCCCACCCAGGGAAGGGGCATTTGGATCAGGCCTAGCCAGACGAGAATTACCCATCCCAGCAGATGGAGCACAGAGTTCCAGCAAGCCTCGCCAGTGCAGGCTAAAGTGGGACCCTAAGTAAAGTTAAAGAGAAATCTAGGTGACAAGGACTGCAATCCCTAGGCAAGTCCCAGTACTGAGATGGGTTCAGAGCCAGTGGACTTGGCAGGGGCACACAATGTATTAGTCTGTTCTTACACTGCCGTAAAGAAATACCTGAGACTGGGTAACTTATAAAGAAAAAAGGCTTAACTGACTCACAGTTCCACAGGCTATACAGGAGGCATGGGTAGGGAGGCCTCAGGAAACTTACAATCATGGTGGAAGGGTTCAGGGAAGCAAGCACATCTTCACATGGCAGCAGCAGAGAGAGCAAAGGGGAAGTGCTACACCCTTTTAAACAACAAGATCTCATGAGAACTCACTCACTATCATGAAAACAGCAAGGGGGAAATCTGCTCCCATGATCCAATCCCCTCCTACCAGGTCCCTACCCAACACGTGGAAATTACGATCTGTCGTGAGACATGGGTGGGGACACAAAGCTAAACCATATCACATGACCTACCAAGACACAAACCAGCCAGGGCAACTAATGAAGTGCTTGTGCCGCCTCTCCCCCATCCCCTGGCAGTGGCTGCATGGCGTGGAGAAATCTGTGCACTTGGGAGAGGGAGAGTACAGCGATCATGAGACTTTACTTTAATCTCAGTGCTGTCCTGTTATATTGGACAGTAAAGCCATGCTGGGCTCAGCTAGCACCCACACACAAAGGGAGCATTTGGACCAGACTTAGCCAGAGAGGAATCACCCATCCCAGCATGGGTGAGTTTCTCAACAAGCCTCACTAGCACAGGCCAAAATGCTCTAAGGTCCAAGGTAAACTTGAAAGGTAGTCTAAGACACAAGGACTGCAATTCATAGGCAACGCCTAGTGCTGGGCTAGGCTTAGAGACAGTAGACGAGGGTGGCACATAACCTAACAGACACTAGACAGAGTGGCTAAGGGAGTGCTTGCACCACCCCTCCCTCAACCCCAGGCAGTGCAGCTCAAAGCAATAGAAGAGGCCCCTTCCTTCTGTTTGAAAAGAGGACAGTGAAGAGCAAAGAGGACTTTGCCTTACATCTTGGATACGAGCTCAGCCACACTAGGATAGGGCACAAGGCAATCATGAGGCTGTAGCTCACAGGAGACATTTCTAGAGACAGAATAGGCCAAAAGGGAACCACTGCCTTGAAGGCAAGGACCCAGTCCTGGCAGGTTCATCACTTGCTGGAGAATAGGCCAAAAGGGAACCACTGCCTTGAAGGCAAGGACCCAGTCCTGGCAGGTTCATCACTTGCTGATTAAAGAACCCTTGGGAATAGGCCATGGGCCTTGGGCTCTGAGATGTGCTGGCTTCAGGTATAACTAAGCAAATTCTCAGCTGTGGGGACTATGGTGAAAGACTCCTTCTAAAAAAAAAGGGCACTCTGTCTTGTACCTCAGGCACCAGCTCAGCCACAGTGGGGCAGGGAATGAAGCAGGCCCTTGGGGTCCCTGAGTCCAGGCCTAGGCCCTTGGTCAGCATTTCTGGACCTGCCTTGGGCCAGAGGGGAGCCCGCTGCCCTGAAGGGTGAGTCCCAAGCCCGGCAGCATTCACCACAAGCTGACTGGAGAGTCCTTGGGCCTTAAGAGAACACCGGTGGTGGCCTGGCAGAAACTCCCTTGTGGTGGTGGTGGTGGTAGCCACAAGAAGAGGCTCCTCTGCCTATGAAAAGGGAAGGGAAGAACGGGAAGGACTTTGTCTTGTGGTTTGAGTGCTAGTTTAGCTGCAGTAAAACAGAACTAAATATCTAGGATTTTTGACTCTAATCCCTGGCTCCCAGACAGCATCTCTAGACTCACTCAAGGCATTAGGAAACTCGCCACCCTGAAGAAAGGGACACGGACTCAGCTGAGTTTATCATCTGCTGATCACAGAGCCATAGGGCCTTGAGTGAACATAGGTAGTAGCCAGGTAGTGGTTACAGTGGGCCTTGGGAAAGACCCAGTGCTGTGCCAGCTTCGGGTCTACATTAACACAATTCCAGTTGTGGTAGCCAAAGGGGCACAGTGTCCCCTCACCCCTAGTTCCAGGTGACTCACCACAGAGACTCCGCTTGTGTGGGAGAAAGTAAGGGAAAAGAACAAGACTCTGCCTGGTAATCCAGAGAATTCTTCCGATCTTATCCAAGACCACCAAGGCAGCACCTCTATGAGTCTGCAAGAAGCACAGTGTTACTGGGTTTGAGGCCCAAGTCCTTTTGAATATCTAGAAAGCTTTCCCAAGAAAAACTGGCAAAAACAAGCCCAGACTGTGAGAACTACAATAAATGCCTAACTCTTCAATGCCCAGACATGTTAACTCAATAAAGGCCTAACTCATCAATGTTATTGATGAACATCTATAAGCATCAAGACCATCCAAGGAAGCATGACCTCACCAAACAAAGTGAATAAGGCACCAGGGACCAATCCTGGAGAAACAGAGATACGTGACCTTTCAGACAGATAATTCAAATTAGTTGTGTTGAGGAAACTCAAAGAAATCAAGGCAACACAGAGAAGAATTCTATCAGATAAATTTCACCAAGAGATTGAAATTATTAAAAAGAACCAAGCTGAAATTCTAGAGCTGAAAATGCAACTGACATATTGAAGAGTACATCAGAGTCCATTAAGAGCAGAATTGATCATGCAGAAGAAAGAGTTAGTGAGCTTGAGGACGGACTATTTGAAAATACAGTCAGAGGAAATGAAAGAATAAAAAACAGTGAAGCATGCCTACAAGATCTAGAAAATAGCCTTAAAAAGGCAAATCTAAGAGTGTTTTGGCCTTAAAGAGGAAGTAGAGACAGAGATAGGGGTAGAAAGTTTATTCAAAGGGATAATATAAGAGAAATTCCCAAACCTAGAGAAATATATCAATATTGAAGTAAAAGAAGGTTATAGAACACCAAGCAGATTTAATCCAAAGAGGACTACTTCAAGGCATTTAATAATCAAATAACCAAAGGTGAAAAATAAAGAAAAAAAATCCTTAAAGCAGCAGAAAAAATAAATAATATACAATGTAGTTCCAAAATGTCTACCAGCAGACTTTTCAGTGGAAACCTTGCAGGCCAGGAGAGAGTGGCATTAACAAATTTAAAGTACTGAAGGAAAAAATCTGGCAAAAAATATCCATCAAAAAAGCAGAAGAAATAAAGACCTTCCCAGACAAATAAAAGCTATGCAATTTCAGCAATACTGCACTTGTCCTATAAGAAATGTTAAGGGGGTTATTCAATCTGAAAGAAAAAGACATTACTGAGCAACAATGAATCATATGAAGGTATGAAATTCACTGGTAATAGCACACAGAAAAACATAGAATATTTTAACACCCTAAGTATGCTGTGTAAACTACTCTTACCTTAAGTAGAAATACTAAATAATGGACCAATCAAAAATCATAACTACAAAAACTTTTCAAGACACAGAATAAGACATAAAGAGAAACAACAGAAAGTTTAAAAAGTGGGAGGGATTCAGTTAAAACAAAGTTTTTTTATTAGTTTTCTTTTTGCTTGTTTATTTGTTTATGCAATCAGTATTGTCATCAGTTTAAAATGATAGGCTATAAGATATTATTTGCAAGCCTTATGGTAGCTTCAAACCAGAAAACAAATAACAAATACACACAAATTAAAAAGCAAGAAATTAAATCATACTACCAGAGAACATCACCTTCACTGAAAGACAGGAAGGAAGGAAAGAAGGAAGACCACAAAACAAAAAACCAAATACCAAAATAGCAAGAGTAAGCGCTTACTTTATAAATAATAACATTAAATGCCAATAAATGAAACCCTCCAATTAAAAGACAGAGTGGCTGAGTGGATGTAAAAAAACAAGTAAGACCCAATGATCTGTTGCCCACACACACAAAAAAAACCATACTTCACCTATGAAGATGCACACAGAGTGAAAATAAAACGATGGAAAAAGATATTCCATGTCCACGGAAACCAAAAAAGAACAGGAGTCACTATACCAGATAAAAAAGATGGCAAGACAAAAACTGTAAGAAGAGACAAAGGTCATTATATAATGGTAAGATGGTCAATTCAGCAAAAGTATATAACATTTACAAATATCCCAATGATAGAGCACCCAGACATATAAAGCTAATATTATTGGAGCTAAAGATTGAGAAAGACCTCAATACAATAATAGTTGGGGACTTCAACACCCCATTTTCAGTACTGGACAGATCTTCCAGATAGAAAAACAACAAGAAAACATCAGACTTAATCTGCACTGTAGATCAAATGAAGCTAACAGATATGTACAAAACATTTCATCCAAAGGCTTCAGAATACACATTCTTTTCCTAAACATATGGCTCATTCTCAAGAATAGACCATATGTTATGTCACAAAACAAGTCTTAAAACATTTGAAAAAACTGATAATTTCAAGCATCTTCTCTGACACAATGGAATAGAACTTGAAATCAGTAACAGAGGAATTTTGGAAACTATAAAAATACATGCAAATTATACAACATGCTCCTGAATTACCAGTGAAGAAATTAAGAAGGAAACTGAAAATTTTCTTGACAGAAATGATAATAGAAACACAACATACCAAAACTTATGGGATACAGCAAAAGCAGGACTAAAAGAGAAGTTTACAGCTTTAAGTAACTACCTCAAAAAAGAAGAAAAACATCAAACAAACAACCTAACAATGTGGCTTAAAGAACGAGAAAAGGAAGAGCAAACCAAACCCAAAATTACTAGACTAAAATAAATAACAAAGATTAAAGCAGAAATAAATGAATTTGAAATGGAGAACACAATACAAAAGATGAAAGAAATAAAATCTTGGTTTTTTGAAAGAATAAATAAAATTGACAAACTTTTAGCCAGACTAATGAAGAAAAACAGAGAGAATACCCAAACAAATAAAATCAGAAATGAAAAAAAAAGACATTACAACTGATACCACAGAAATTCAAAGAATCACTAGCAGCTACCATGAGATAAATTCCTAGACATACACAATCAACCAAGATTTAACCATGAAGAAATCCAAACCCTGAGCAGATCAATAACAAATAATGAGACAGAAACTGTAATAAAATCCCCCAGTAAAGAAAAGCTCAGGATCCAGTGGCTTCACTGCTGACTTCTATCAAACATTTAAAGAAGAACTAAAGCCAATCCTACTCAAACTATTCCAAAACACAGCGGATATGGGGACACTTCCAAATTCATTCTACAAGGACAGTATTACCCTCATACCAAAACCAAACAAGGATACATCAAAAAAAAGAAAACCACAGGCCAATATCTCTGATGAAAATTGATGTAAAAATACTCAGCAAAATACTAGCAAACCAAATTCAACAATACATTAAAAAGATCACCATCATGACCACATCGGATTAACCCCTGGGATGCAACAATGGTTCGACCTATGCAAATCAATCAATGTGATACATCATTCCAACAGAATGAAGGACAAAAATCATATAATCATTTCAACTGATACTGAAAATATATTTTATTAAATCCAACATCTCTTCATGATAAAAACCCTCAAAAGACTGAGGATAAAAGGACTATACCTCAATATAATAAAGGCTGTATGTCATACACCCACAGCTAGTATCATACCGAAAGGGTAAAAACTGAAAGCCTTTCTCTAAGATCTGGAACACAACATGGATACCCACTTTCACCACTGTGACTCAAGATAGTACTGGAAGTCCTAGGTAGAGCAATCAGACATGAAAAAGAAATAAAGAACATGCAAATTGGAAAGAAAGAAGTCAAATTATTTTTGTTTGTAGACGATATATTTATATTTGAAAAAACCTAAAGACTACACAAAAACCTGATTAGAACACATAAACAAATTCAGTAAAGTTGCAGAATACAAAATCAACCCACAAAAGTCAGTAGTTGAACAATCTGAAAAAGAAATTTTGAAAGCAATCTGATTTACAATAGCCAAAAATAAAATTAAATATCTAAAAATTCACCAAACAAGTAAATGATCTCTACAATAAAAACTATAAAACACTGATGAAAGAAATTAAAAAGGACATGAAAAAATGGAAAGATATTCCATGTTCATGGATTAGAAGAATCAATGTTGTTAAAATGTCCATACAACCCAAAGCAATCCACAGATTCAATGCAATCCCTATCAAAATACCAATGACATTTTTCACAGAAATGGAAAAAACCCTAAAATGTACATGGAATCACAAAAGACCCAGAATAGCCAAAGTTATCCTGAGCAAAAAGAATGAATCTAAAAGAGTTACTTTGCCTGACCTAAAATTATACTACAGAGCTATCATAACAAAAACAGTATGGTACCGGCACAAAAACAGACACACAGACCAATGGAACAGAATAGAGAACCCAGAAACAACCCAAACACCTACAGCGAACTCATTTTCACAAAGGTGTCAGGAACATATAATGGAGAAAAAACAGTTGTTTTTCAATAAATGGTGCTAGGAAAACTGGATATCCATATGCAGGAGAATGAAACTAAACCCCTATCTCCTGTCATATACAAAAAATCACATGAAAATAGATTAAAGACTTAAAAATCTAAGACCTCAAACTATAATGCCACTATAAGAAAACATTTGGGAAACACTCTAGGACAAAACACTCCTGGGCAAAATCTCTTGAGTAATAACCCACAAGGACAGGCATCCAAAGCAAAACAGACAAATGAGATCATATCAAGTTAAAAAGCTTCTGTACAGCAAACAAAACCAATGAAATGAAGAGACAACTCACAAAATCGGAGAAAAATATGTGTAAACCACCCATCTGTCAAGGAATTAATAATCAGAATATACAAGGAACTCAAACAACTCTATAGGAAAAAATCTAATAATCTGATTTAAAAATGGGCAAAAGACCTGAATCAACATTTTTCAAAAGAAGACATACAAACAACAAACAGGCTTGTGAAAAGGTGCTCAACATCACTGATCATCAGAGAAATGCAAATCAAAATTACAATGAGATATCACCTCACCTCAGGTAAAATGGCTTTTATCCAAAAGACAGGCAATAAGAAATCCTGGTGAGGATGTGTAACAAAGAGAACCCTCATACATTGTTGGTTGAAATGTAAATGAGTACAACCACTATGGAGAAGAGTTTGGAGTTTCCTCAAAGAGGCTAAAAATAGAGCTACCATACAATCCACCAATTCCAGTGCTTAGTATATACACAAAAGAAAGGAAATCAGTATATTGAAGAGATACCTGCATTCTCATGTTTCTTGCAGCACTGCTCAAAATAGCCAAGATTGCAAGTAACCTAAGTGTCCATCAACAGATGAATAAATACAGAAAATATGGTACATATACAAAATCAAGTACTGTTCCGCCATTAAGAAAAGAACGAGATCCTCAATTCACACATAACCATATTAACCTTAAATGCAAATGGACTAAATGCCCCATTTAAAGGACAAAGAATGGCAAGCTGGATAAAGTCAAGCCCCACTGGCATGCTGTCTTCAAGAGACCTATCTCATATGAAAACACACACATAGGCTCAAAATAAAGGGATTGAGGAAATTTACCTAGCAAATGGAAAGAAAAAAAAAAAAAAAGCAGGGGCCACAATACTAGTTTCTGACAAAGCAGGCTTTAAACAAAGATTAAAAAAAAAAAAAAAAAGACCAAGAAGGGGATTACATAACAGTAAAGGGTTCAATTCAACAAGAACAACTAACTATCCAAAATATGCTTGCACCTAATACAGGAGCACCCAGATTCATAAAGCAAGGTCTTAAAGACCTACCAAGAGACTTAGACTCCCAAGCAATAATAGTGGGAGACTTTAACACCCAACTGAAAATATAAGACAGATCATCAAGACAGAAAATTGACAAAGATATTCAGGACCTGAACTCAGCTCTGGATCAAGAGCTGATTTATTAGCTCTGGAACTGATAAATATCTACAGAACTCTCCACCCAAAAACAACAGAATATGTATCTTTCTCATTGCCACATTTGCTCTAAAATTGATCACATAATCAGAGTAAAACACTCCTCAGAAAATGGAAAAGAACTGAAATCGTAACAGTTTCTCAGACCACGGTGCAATCAAACTAGAACTCAAGATTAAGAAACTCACTCAAAACCACAAAACTACACGGAAATTAAACAACCTGCCTCTGAATGACTCCTGAATAAATAATGAAATTAAGGCAGAAATCAGGAAGTTCTTCAAAATAATGAGAACAAAGAGACAATGTGCCACAATCTCTGAGACGTAGCTAAAGCGGTGTTAAGAGGGAAATGTATAGCACTGAATGACCACATCGAAAAGCTGAAACATCTCAAATTAAAAACCTAACATCACAACTAAAATAACTAGAGAACTGCATAGCTAGGAGAAGATAAGAAATAACCAAGATCAGAGTGGAACTGAAGGAGATACAGACACACACACACACACACACACACACACACACACACACACACACAAAAACCCTTAAAAAAAAACCAACAAATCCAGGAGCTGGTTATTTGAAAAAATTGATAAAATAGACAGACTGCTAGCTAGACCAATAAAGAAGAAAACAGAGAAGAATCAAATAGATACAATCAGAAATGATAAGGGGGATATCACCACTGACCCCACAGAAATAGAACCATCAGAGAATACTATAAACACCTCTATGCACATAAACTAAAAAATCCAGAAGAAATGGATAAATTTCTAGACACATACACCCTCCCAAGACTGAACCAAGAAACTGAATCCCTGAATAGACCAACAATGAGTTCTGAAGTTGAGGCAGTAATAAATAGCCTACCAACCAAAAAAAAAAAAAAAAAAAAAAAAAAAAAAGCCCAGGACCAGATTGATTTACAGCTGAATTCTACCAGAGGCACAAAGAAGAGCTGGTACCATTTCTACTGACACTATTCCGAACAACTGAAAAGGAGGGACTCCTCCCTAACTCATTCTATGAGGCCAGCATCATCCTGATACCAAACTAGACATCAGAGATACAACAGAAAAAGAAAACTTCAGGCCAATATCCCTGATGAATATCGATGGAACAGAATGGAGAACTCAGAAATAAGACTGCACACCTACAGCCATCTGATCTTTGACAAACCTGGCAAAAACAAGTAAAGGGGAAAGGATTCTCTATTTAATAAATGGCGCTGGGAGAACTGGCTAGCCATATGCAAAAATTTGAAACTGGAACCCTTCCTTACACCATATACAAAAATTAACTCAAGATGGATTAAAGATTGAAATGTAAAACCCAAAACTATATTTTTAAAAAAAGAAAAGAAAATAAAGCCTGGAAGAAAATCTAGGCAATACCATTCAGGACATAGGCATGGGCAAAGATTTCATGACGAAAACTCCAAAGTCTATTGCAACAAAAGCAAAACTTGACAAATGGAATCTAATTAAACTAAAGGGCTTCTGCAGAGCAAAAGAAACTATCATCAGAGTGAAGAGACAACCTACAGAATGGAAGACAATTTTTGCAATGTATCTATCTGGCAAAGGTGTACTATCCAGAGTCTACAAAAAACGCTAACAAACTTACAAAAAAAAAAATTAAAAAGTGGGCAAAGAATATGAACAGATGTTTCTCAAAAGAAGACATTCATGTGGCCAATAAACATATGAAAAAAGTTAAACATCACTGATCATCGAGAAATGCAAATCAAAACCACAACGAGATACCACCTCACACCAGTCAGAATGACAATTATTAAAAAGTCAAGAAACAACAGATACTGGTGAGGTTGTAGAGAAAAAGGAAAGCTTTTACTCTGTTGATGGGAGTGTACATTAGTTCAACCATTGTGGAAGACAGTGTGGCAATTCCTCAAAAATCTAGAGGCAGAAATACCATTTTACCCAGCAATCCCATTACTGGGTATATACCCAAAGGAAAATAAATTATTCTATTGTAAAAATGTGACCGGACACAGTGGCTCATGCTTCTAATCCCAGCACTTTGGGAGGCTGAGGGTGGATCACGAGGTCAGGAGATCGAGACCATCCTGGCCAACAAGGTGAAACCTTGTCTCTACTAAAATATAAAAAATTAGCTGGGCGTGGTAGTACCTGCCTGCAGTCCCAGCTACTCGGGAGGCTGAGGCAGGGGAACTGCTTGAACCCAGGAGGCGGAGGTTGCAGTGAGCCAAGATCGTGCCATTGCACTACAGCCTGCTGACAGCCCAGGACTCCATTTAAAAAAAAAAAAAAAAAAAAAAAAAGGCCTGGTGTGGTAGCTCATGCCTGTAATCCCAGCACTTTGGGAGGCCAAGGTAGGCAGAGCATGGGGTCAGGAGATCGAGACCATCCTGGCTAACACGGTGAAAGCCCATCTCTACTAAAAATACAAAAAATTAACCGGGTGTGGTGGTGGGCGCCTGTAGTCCCAGCTACTCGGGAGGCTGAGGCAGGAGAATGGCATGAACCTGGGAGGCAGAGCCTGCAGTGAGCTGAGGTCATGCCACTACACTCCAGCCTGGGCGACAGAGCGAGACTCTGTCTCAAAAACAAAAGAAGCCATGTATGTGTGTGTTCATTGCAACCACTATTCACAATAGCAAAGACATGGAATCAACCTAAATGTCCATCAATGACAGACTGGATAAAGAAAATGCGATACACACACTTTATGGAATACTATGCAGCATAAAAAGAAATGAGATCACGTCCTTTGCAGGGACATGGATGGAGCTAGAAGCTGTTATCCTCAGCAAACTAACACAGGAACAGAAAACCAAACACTGCATGTTTTCACTTATAAGTGAGAGCTTAATGATGAGAACACATGGAGGGGAACAACTCACACTGGGGCCTGCTGCGGGGCTTGGGGGAGGAAAAGCATCAGGAAGAGAAAGAATAAGTAATGAATGCTGGGCTTAATACCTAGGTGATAGGTTGATATACGCAGCAAACCACCATGGCATACGTTTACCTATGTAACAAACCTGCACATCCTGCACACCTACCCTGGAACTTAAAAGCTGGGGAAAAAAATGAAGAACAAAAAAAGAATGAGATCCTGTTATTTGCAACAACATGGATGGAAGGATGGAAGTGGAGGTCATTATGTTAAGTGAAATAAGTTAGGCACACAAAGAGAAACTTCACATGTTCTCATTTATTTGTGGGAGCTAAAAATCAAAACAACTAAACCTGTGGAAATAGAGAGTAGACAGATGGTTACCAAAAGCTGGGAAGGGTAATGGGTGGGATGGAGGGAAGTGGGAGTGGTTAATAGGTACAAAATAAATACAGAAAGAATAAGACCTAGTATTTGATAGCACAACAGACGGACTACAGTCAATAATAGTTTAATTGCTCATTTAAAGATAAAAGAGTAGAATTGGATTGTAACATAGAGGATAAATGCTTGAAGGAATGGGTACCCCATTTTCTGTTATGTGATCATTATGCATTGCATGCTTGTATCAAGATACCTAATGTAACCCATAAATATATACACCAACTATGTAACCACAAAAATTAAAAAATAAAAAGAAATAGTTGCTGAAAATATCCCAAATTTGGTGAAAGACATAAATCTAGAGAATCAAGAAACTGAGTTAATTCCAAATAGGATAAACACCCCAAAATTCACACCAAGACACAACACGATTACATCTCGAAACTAAACACAAAGAAAAATCTTGAAAGCAGCCAAAGATAAATAACAGATGGCCCATAGGGAAACATCAATTCAGATTACTCATCTGAAAGCATGGAGACCAGAAGGATGGTTTTTTAAGTGCTGAAAGAAAAGAACTGTCAACTGCAAATTATTTATCCAGCAAAACTATCATTCAGGAATAAAGAGGGAAATAAAGACAATCTCACATGAAGAAAAACTAAAATAATATATTTCTAAAAGACCTATCCTTACAGAGTGGCTAAAGGAAGTTCTTCAAATAGAAGGAATTTTAGATGAAATGGTCCAATTTCTCAAAAACCAAAAATTACCACAACTCTATCCATATGAAAGAAATGATTTGAATAGCCCTATAAATTATTGAAGAGTTTAATTCACCATGTACAAAAGCTCTCAAAAAGGAATCTCCAAGTCCAGCTGGTTTCACTGCAGAATTCCACCAATGTTTAAAGTATAATTAGCATTAATTTTACACAGTATCTTTCAGAAAACAGAAAATAAGAAAACACTTCCCAAACCATTCTATTTAATAAGAAGTCACTATTACCCTGACCAAACCAGACAAAGACAATACAAAAGACAGTCCACAGATCAATATTTCTAATGAAGTTAGTCACAAAAAATCCTAAACGTAATATTAGCAAATTGAGTCAGACAGTGTATAAACTTGGCCGGGCGCGGTGGCTCAAGCCTGTAATCCCAGCACTTTGGGAGGCCGAGACGGGCGGATCATGAGGTCAGGAGATCGAGACCATCCTGGCTATCATGGTGAAACCCCGTCTCTACTAAAAAAAAAAAAAAAAAAAAAAAAAAAGACAGTGTATAAAAAGAATTATACACACTAGAATTATTCCAGGTATGCAAGGTTGGTTCCACATTTGAAAATCAATGTAATCCACTATATATGTGAGCTAAAGGAGCAAGATTATATCAATTAATGTTAATTTTTTTTTTTTTTTTTTTTTACAAAATCCAACACCCATTCATGACAAATACTCTCAGCAAGTTAGGAGTAAAGGGGAACTTTCTTAACTTGTTCAAGAGTGAGTACCTACAAAAAAAAAACCTACAGGAGACACTATACTTAAGTGAAATGCATTTCTTAATGCCTGAATACTTCCCCCTAAGATCGGGAGCAGGTTAAGGTGATCTACTCTCATCACTCTTATTCAAGATGGTACTAGAAATTCTAGCCAGCAATAATATGGCAAGAAAAAGAAATATATTTGGATTAGAAAGTAAAAAAGTTAAGCTATCCTGGTTTGCATATAATATAATTTTCTACATAGAATTTCCCAAGAAAACTATTTTTTTAAATCTCCTGGAAATAACAAGTTCAGCAAATTCACAGGACACAAGATCAACATGTAAATATCAATCATGTCTCTATATGCTTACAAGAACAAGTATTAACCAAAATTAAAAACACAATATTTATAATCTCTCCAGAAAAAATAAAATACTTAGGTGTGCCCTTAACAAAACACATACAGAAACTTTAAGCTGAAAATTCTAAAATTCTGACAAAAGAAATCAAAGATCTACATAGAAAGACATATTGTTTTCATATATTAGAATATTCAAGATAGTAAAGATGCCAATTATTCCCAAACTAATCTAATGCAACTACCATCAAAATCCCAGCAAGGTTTTTGTTTGTTTGCAGATAAACAAGCTTATTTTAAAATTTATATGAAGAGGCACAAACCCTATCATAATAATCTTGGGAAAAAAACACAATAGGAAGAACTACTCTACCTATTAAGACTTACTTTATTGCTACAGTAATCAAAATAGTATGGTATTGGTAGAGGTATAGACACACAGATCAATGGAACAGAGCAGAGAATCCAGAGACAGATTCACAAAAATATGCCTAATATTTGATAACAGAGCAAAAGCAATTCAATGGAAGACAGAGAGCCTTCCCAACACACAGTGCTGGAGCTGCTAGATATCTATAGGCATAAGAAAGAACCTCAACCTAAGCTTATATCCTATTGCAAAAATTAACTCAGAAAGGATCATGAACTACTTACATGTAAGACCTAAACATTTTATTTAAAAACTAGTAGGAGAAAATCTTTGGGATATAAGGCTGGACAAAGAGTTCCTAGGCTTAAAGACAAAAGCACACTCCATAGAAGAAAACATTAAATTGCACTTTTTCAAAATTGAAAAGTTTTGCTCAGTGAAAGACCCTATCAAGAGGATAAAAAGAGAAGCTATACACTGGAGGAAAATATTCTCAAACCACATATTTGAAAATGAATTAGTATCCAGAATATAGAAAGAATTCTCAAAAGTCAAGAGTTAAAAAAATTTTTTAGTGAGCAAAAGACATGAATAGACTCTTCTCCAAAGAGGATATTCAGATGCAATAAGCACAAGAAAAGATGCTCAACATCATTCTTCATTTGGGAAATGCAAATCAAAATCACAATAAGATACCATTTCTCAAAATGGCAAAAATAGGAAGTAGCACCACCACCAAATGCTGCCGAGGATGTGGGGAAACAGGTTCACTTGCACACTGTGGGAATGTAAACTGGTGCTGCCTCTCTAACACGGCTTGGCACTTTTTTTTTTTTTTTTTTTATACTTTAAGTTCTAGGGTACATGTGCATAACGTGCAGGTTTGTTACATATGTATACTTATGCCATGTTGGTGTGCTGCACCCACCAACTCGTCAGCACCCATCAATTCATCATTTATATCATGTATAACTCCCCAATGCAATCCCTCCCTCCTCCCCCCTCCCCATGATAGGCCCCAGTGTGTGATGTTCCCCTTCCTGAGTCCAAGTGATCTCATTGTTCAGTTCCCACCTATGAGTGAGAACATGCGGTGTTTGGTTTTCTCTTCTTGTGATAGTTTGCTAAGAATGATGGTTTCCAGCTGCATCCATGTCCCTACAAAGGACGCAAACTCATCCTTTTTTATGGCTGCAGAGTATTCCATGGTGTATATGTGCCACATTTTCTTAATCCAGTCTGTCACAGATGGACATTTGGGTTGATTCCAAGTCTTTGCTATTGTGAATAGGGCTTGGCACTTTTTTAGAAGCCTAGACATGCAATCACAATACTACTGAGAAATTGCAGTCTTAGGCATTTACTCCAGAGAAATGACAAGTGACATTCACAGGAAAACCTGCACATGAATGTTAAGTGCTGAATGGAGTCTCACACTCCAGATTCATATGCTGAACTCCTAAACGTATGTTGTCTAACCCAGTTTGTGGTGCCTTGTTACGCCAGCCTAGTCAACTAATACAATGTATGATTGTAGCAGCTTTATTTGCGACAGCCTAGAACTAGAAACCACCTAGATGTCCTCTAGACGGACTGTGGTACCTCCATATCATTACTACTACTCAGCAGTGAGAGGGAACAAACTATTGATACAACCTGGATTAATGTTCAGAAATTATTCTGAGTGGAAAATGTCAATCTTAATGGTTACATACTGTATTATATTTATTTTGTCTTGAAATGACAAGATTACAAAAATGGAGAACCGATCAGCAGTTGTCAGGGATTAAGGATGATGGCAGAGAGCAGGTTGGGGGAACAGTGTCTGTGGTTATAAAAGGGCAACATGAGGGATCCTGGTGGTGAAGGAATTCAGAATCTCGCCTGTGATAGTGATACATGAACCCACACTGATTAGACTGCATGGAACACACACACATATACAACTACAGGTTAAAACTGGTGGGAGAATCTGAACAAGATCAGTGGATTGTATCAATGCCAATATTCTAATTGTTGTTAAAAGAAAAACTTTAGCCAAAAGAGTTTAACTGGGGCTGCACGCAATGGCTCACGCCTGTAATCCTAGCATTTTGGGAGGCCGAGGTGAGCAAACCACTTGAGGTTAAGAGTTCGAGGCCAACCTGGCCAACATGGTGAAACCCCGTCTCTACTAAAAATATAAAAATTAGCCAGGCATGGTGGTGCATGCCTGTAATCCCAGCTACTTGGGAGGCTGAGGCAGGAGAATGGCTTGTACCCTGGAGGCAGAGGTTGCAGTGAGTTGAGATCCTGCCACTGCACTCCAGCCTGGGTGATGGAATACTTTTTTACTCCATCTCAAAAAACATAAAATAAAATAAAATTTAAAAGAGTTTAATTGAGCAAAGAACAATTCATGAATCAGGCAGCCTCGAAAACGTCAGCAGGTTCAGAGACTCCAGCACAGCCACGTGGTAGCAGACGATTTATGGACAGAAAAAAGAAAGTGACACACAGAAAATGGAAGTGGGGTATAGAAACAGCTGGATTGCTTACAGCTTGGCATTTGCCTTATTTGAACACGGTTTGAACAGTTGGCCACCTTTGGTGAAAATTTGGTGATTGGCACAAGGATTGGCTACACTCTGTTTACAAGTCCATTTAGGTTATAGTTGATGATACACAGAGAAACCTTTCAGCTGAACTTAAAATATGTAAGGAGGCAGCTTCAGGCTAAACTTGATTTAACATTGTGATATTTTACTATTGTTTTGTGAGATATTATTATTGAGGAAAACTGGATAAAGGGTACATGAGACCTCTATTATTTCTCGCAACTGCAAATGAATCTACAATTATCTCAAAACAGAAAACTAAATAATGTCAAGGGTAAATGTGTTTATTGCCTGAAGAAGAAAAACTGAGACATCATCCTTGCCAAGCTGGCGTGGTTTGTGGTAGGGACTGAAAAAAGGTGGGAGGAAAGGGAATTTGAATTATTTACCAAATAAAAGGTATGCATCTTCATTGAGTCTGTGTTATTTCATTCCCCTTAAGCAGCCATATGGCAGGCAAATACTCTACACATAGATCAATCACACATTTAACTAAAGATGATCCACACACCATAGCTCGTGTGAAATCAGGATTTCAGTGCCAAGAATTCCCAGCCTATTACATAACATTATTTGTAAAGTATGTCTAAAATAAAAATGTAATGTCTCCACAATGATTTCTATTTTGCTTTTTTTATTTGCAGTAGTGATTCCCATTGAGACATTCAAAATGAAAGAGAAAGTTCTGGTGTAATTGTCAGCTAACAAACTAATGAATGCCAAGCCCCCAGCTAGTGTGGCACTCAGATGGTACTTTCTAAACCACATCATTTATTTTCTTTGAAGAGATAATGTTTGCAATCAGCAGGGATGGGGTAGTTCATCATGTACTCTTGCTTTACAATGGATTCAGAACAATAATGCTATCTTCGGTGTGATGTTCAGGATGGAAAGACAAACCACTGTGGAAAGAGCATGGCTCTGGCCCCAAACAACAATCCTTGAGGAACATACCACGCTCTGATACGGTGAAGCTGAGACAAAAAAGGTTTTTAGGTTGTGATAGTGTTTTTGGCCACGTATCTCTTACTACTCACCTTTAGAACTCATTAGAACCTAGCCAATTTGGCTCACTCACCAGCCTTTAAACCATCCCATGCAACCCATGATTTAGAAGGCTTCTGTGCTTGGTTTAAAGCTCTTCTGTCACGGACTAGAAATACCTAAGAATTTTTCTAACAGGAAACCCCATATTTTTATTTTGTACTGGATCCTCCAAATTACACAGCTGTTCCTGCATCAAACACATCTTATACTGCCAACTCCCCAGCCCCCCAACAAAACTTCAACCTTCTCTTATAGAATGCCTCCCACTTCATCACTGCTGTTGGAATCCCACTGGTTAATTGAAAATCCAGCAAAAATTACAACTCTTCCCTATCATCTCAGTCTAACATCTTGTACTATTTATTACCTATACAATTACTCCAATAATCAATCACATGCTGCCCAGAGACACTGCTGATAAAAATGTTAATTATGTTTTCTTTTATCCTATCCTTCTACACATCTTTCTATCCCAGATTTAAAATAGATTTAAAATTAATCAGGGGCAGAAAAAAATGTTCCCACCCCACATTTATCCAATAGAACTTCCTGAGCTGGTGGAAATATCCTACACCTGCACAATCTCACAGAATTACCACTAGCTGTTTTGGCTAATGAGTATGTGCAATGTGGCTGTGCAACTAAGAAACGGAATTTTGCTTTGTATGTAACATTAATTCATTTACATTTAAATTCCCACTTGTGCTAGCGGCTACCATATCCAACAGCAGAGGTCTACTGCTTCTCTGCAGTTTCCATGGCACTGGTGCAGATGTGTGCACAATGAACAACTCAGTTGTTTTGATTTCCCAAGAACTTAGTATTTACCTTCATGGACCTATAGACAGTCACCCATATTTTAAGGGCACAAGTTTTCCAAAGATTATATACTAATTCTCCCTACTGCTTGAACGATGCCTGGTAGATACACACTATCTAATACTACTACTTAATCTAAAAGAATAAATGTAACTCTCTAATTGTCTGAATTAATATTGGGGAGTTATGTGGTTCCAAATTCATAATACTCAACTATTAATTTTGAATTACAGAATTCCTCAAAATAGCTTTCTATATCCTAAAAGTCCATCACAAACATAGTTCATTATTACACAAATTAGCATGAAAAACAAGTCAAGTAAAACCCATGAAATATTGTCACTGTATTAGCCTAGCACAATAAAAGACTTAGAGGACATGCTCTCTTCCAGGAGAGATGCTGCCTCAGAGGCCCATGAAACTGCATTCTAAGGGAGTCCCACTGTATTTCGGATCTGGGAGGTACAAAAACATTGCTGGGACTACTTCCACAAAGAGATATGAGCGTCCCCTTCCCCCTTTGTTTTTCTAAATATAACTTGGCATATATGAGGTTGGCCTTCAGCCACTGTGAACAAATGATTTCTAGGAGAGCTAAAATTGACAGATGGGTTTTGAGATATTTGAAATACATTCTTTAATCATTTTTCTGTTTTAAACTGTTTCATCTTAGGTACTTCTTTTATTGCTACTCTGGTCCCCAAAATTGATATTAATCATAAATCAGTCAATTCATTAATCTGACTATACATCCAGAAACTTCTATATTTCTACATGAAGCTAGTAAAATACACAAAAGGCTCCAAGAGTCCATACTTAGAGCCTACAGTGTCCCTGGCTGCAAAGATTTTACTGATTCTTAAGCAAAGTATGCCCTACCCTTTACTAAAATTTGTCACACAAACCCACCCCAGTTTTTCACCTTGGCCTGTCTCTATCAGACATTTATATGTCAAAATGGACTCCACAATATAGTCTAAGGAATGGTATAGCATTTCTATGTAATAAACACACGACCTTGAATCCTCGGTTGTCCTAGGTTTTGCACATGGTAGCACCATAATGGTCAGTTTGAGCTGCCACAGCAAAACACCATAGATTGGCCAGACTAGCTGGCTCAAACAACAGAAATTTATTTTCTCAGTTCTTGAGGCTGAAGTCCAAGATCAAGGTGCCAGTAGATTTTGTTTTTGGTGACGGTATCCCCTTCCTGGCTTGCAGATGGCCACCCTCTTACTGTGTCCCCACACAGCAGAGACAGTGAGCTCTATTCTCTCTCTCGTTCTCTCTCTCTCTCTCTCTCTCTCTCCTCTCGCTCCCCCCGCCCCCTCTCCTTCTTCTTATAAGGACATTAATCCCATCCCAGGGACCCACCCTCATGTGACCTCATCTAAACCTAATGACTTCCCAAAGGCCTCATCTCCAATGCCATCGTGTTAAGAGCTGGAACTTCAACATATGAACTGTGGGGCGACGGTGGAGTGGGTACACAATCCAGTCCATAGCAGAAAAAGAGATGAAGAGGGAAGTTAAACAGTGAGGAATAGCCTGGCAGACCCTGAAGAGCCAAATGTACAACTCTGTAAGTTCTCAACAACAAACTCACTCTATGTGCCTTTTGCGCATCACTATAAAACAAAGTGTGACTTACTTGCTGTACATGCAAAACCTCAAATCTTTAGCAAAACCAAAACAATGTCGATCTGGTGCCTAGCTTTACAACATATTTCTTTGAGTCTTAAAAATTTGCAAATCTGCACATGACAGAAACTAAGCCTCACAACTCAAGGATAAGAATAATTATAATCATGTTCTATTCATATGGAATGTCTGTTTAACCTGTCTTCTCATTTAGTCAGCTGTAGCTTTAAAAACCACTTGGAAGGATGGTATCTCATTGTGGTTTTCATTTGCATTTTTCTGATGGCCAGTGATGATGAGCATTTTTTCATGTGTCTGTTGGCTGCATAAATGTCTTCTTTTGAGAAGTGACTGTTCATATCCTTTGCCCACTTTTTGATGGGGTTGGTTTTTTCTTGTAAACTTGTTTGAGTTCTTTGTAGGTTCTGGATATTAGTCCTTTGTCAGATGAATAGATTGCAAAAATTTTCTTCCATTCTGTAGGTTGCCTGTTCGCTCATGGTAGTTTCTTTTGCTGTGCAGAAGCTCTTTAGTTTAATTAGATCCCATTTGTCAATGTTGGCTTTTGTTGCCATTGCTTTTGGTGTTTTAGACATGAAGTCCTTGCCTATGCCTATGTCCTGAATGGTACTGCCTAGGTTTTCTTCTAGGTGCTGGAGAGGATGTGGAGAAATAGGAACACTTTTACACTGTTGGTGGGACTGTAAACTAGTTCAACTATTGTGGAAGACAGTGTGGCAATTCCTCAAGGATCTAGAACTAGAAATACCATTTGACCCAGCCATCCCATTACTGGGTATATACCCAAAGGATTATAAATCATGCTGCTATAAAGACACATGCACATGTATGTTTCTTGTGGCACTATTCACAATAGCAAAGACTTGGGACCACCTAAATGTCCATCAATGACAGACTGGATTAAGAAAATGTGGCACATATACACCATCGGACACTATGCAGCCATAAAAAATGATGAGTTCGTGTCCTTTGTAGTGACACGGATGAAGCTGGAAACCACCATTCTCAGCAAACTATCACAAGGACAAAAAACCAAATGCCACATGTTCTCATTGGTATTGGACATTCCAATCCCAATAGAAACGTACATAATGAACCAATAATATAGCCCATACCTGGCAGTTCCAAGATTCTTCTAACAACAAATCACATCAGTTGACCAATGGTTTTACCTTCGGCACTTAGGAAAAGATCGTATTATTCTTACTGTTTCCTTGCCCACTTCCAGTCTATGTTTGCCCTGTGCCACTTTCTGTATGAAACTGGAGACAGAATGAATCCTTAATGATCTCAAAGCACCATGTGCCAGAACTACTTTCCTTCCTGATGTTGTTGGTTCTCTTTCCCTATATGAATACCTCTTCCCAGCTGGCTTGATAGTTTTCCAACCTGGTTTTTCTTTCTGGCTAGGACACCTGACTCTGACTACAGCTCTGATACATCAACTGCATGTTCAAAAATCTCACCAGCTCCTGACTAAGGAAGAAAGTCCAAACTTCTCCCCTTGCAGTAAGAACCTCCATATACACCTGAAAATGAACCCTCCAAGGTTATTTCTTGCTGTTCCTCCTCTCCAGCCATGTGGAAGGCCATCCTGTCTGCTGACATTTGCTTCTGCTGTTTTCTCCCTGACGAATCCCTACCACCCCAAGACTCCTCACACCTAAATTCCACATGCTAAAAAAAAAAATCATTCCCACCATGAAGCCTTCTTTGGTCTTCTCTAGATGGAAAGAGGTCCTCCTTCCTGTGAACTCTCATAGACACCAACAGGTTTTCTCCTGTGGCTTGCATCACTTTCTGCCTTGTTTTGGAGTCTCGTACCTGAGGTTCATTGCAATGCCATAAGCTCCTCACCAAGGTCCCCCACATGCTGGGCAATGTGTTTTACATAGTAGATTCTTACAGAAATCAGGAGATAAGGGAAAAAGAAGAATGAGAAGGAGAGAAATGTCAAGAAGGAAAAAATGCCCAATACAGATAACCTCTCATCCAACCCCATCAGGTGATTCAAAATGCACTCAATGAACCCACAGTCATCTTCAATCTGAAGTAAAAATTAAAAAGCAAAATAGCACAATTTTTGTAATAATGCAGGTAAATATTAGGTACGTCTTGCTATAAAATGTGAGGTGTGTTTTGGGTTAAAGCATTTTTTTTTAGAATGGGATAAAAGGATAGCCTCAGTCTTGCCTCTGTGCCTTTGAACTTGCTGTTCGCCTTGCCCAGAGGGTTGTCTCTATCTTCCCAGCCTGGCAAATACTTACTGACACCTCAGGATGGCTCCGGCACCAGCTGCCCCCCAAGAAGCCTTCCTATACCTCACCCATAGCCCCAAGCACCACCTGCACATGTGTGCTCATTCAGTATAGATACATCCCACGCATTCACTATGCCGGGCATCTCACTGACATGACACAGGGTATATAAATACTAAGGAGACAGTCCATCCCTCAAGGAGTCCAGGAATATGGAGTGAAAAAGGCTGAGAAGATGGATAATGATATCTGTATTAAGTAGACTCTTACAAGCCTAGAAGGCTGCATGAGATGCTGAGAAAACACGAAGGGAAGCCCTGGAGCCAGGCTGGTGAAGGGGTCAGAGGGTTAAGGAGGGCTTCCCAGGGGAAAACAGCAGCTGAGCTGGATCTTACGGGAGAAGTAGGAATTAGCTGGACCAAACGGAGTATATCAAGGGAGGGAAAAGCCTACAGATAAGGTTTTGTCATCTGTTCTTTTTTTTATTTTATTTTATTTTTTGAGACAGGGTCTTGCTCTGTCACCAGGCTGGACTGCAGTGGCGCAATGTCCACTACAACCTCTGACTCCCTGATTCAAGCGATTCTCCTGCCTCAGCCTCCTAAGTAGCTGGGATAACAGGCACACACCACCACGACCAGCTAATTTTTGTATTTTTAGTACAGACAGGGTTTCACCATGTTGGCCAGGATGGTCTCCATCTCCCCAACTGGTGATCTGCCCGCCTTGGCCTCCCAAAGTGCTGGGATTACAGGCATGAGCCACCGCGCCCAGCCTGTTGTTGTTCTTATTTATGTCATCTTCTCCTTTCAGCACATTGCCCCTAGTATCTTATTGTTCCCTTAGTCAGGAACTTAACATTCACAAAGCTCCTCCCTCTTACTATTTTTTAATGCCTTTCAGTTCAACAGCCTACGATTCTGCCTTTTTTTAATGTGTGTGCGTGAATTTTTGAATAGGCAATACACTGTATGGTGTAAAATGTGAAAGATAAAAGAGTAGACGATGAAAAGTAAGTTCACCTGCCACTGAGTTCCCTTTCAAGAGGCGACCACAAGCACCAGTTTTCCAAGCGTTCTTTAAATTACCGTTTCTGGCTCTTTACAGGGATACTGGCTGGATCCACTTTCCACCTGCAACTTTTGCATCTGAGAAGATACTGGCTGCTTCCAGCTTCCAGTTGCTCATAGCATTTACGAGCACTAATTAGTACAAGCAAAATGCATCCCACACGTCCTCAGACAGATCTCCTCTCCCATAGCTTCATTCCCCTGCAAAAGGCTGACTTTAGACAAGCAAGGCAGTCAGGGGCTCGTCCAGAGGGGAAGCTGACACTTTATAGGGCTAACAAAGAGGAGACGCTGGGAAACAGGACAGCTTTCTTTAATTATGCAAAGGGCTGTAATGGAGAAGAGAGATTAGAGCTGGTCCCTCTGATGTCAAAGGGTAAAACGCAACGGATGGAAGGAAGCCATGGAACTTGCCCCATGAAAAGCTGTTCTAACAGACACAGCTGGCTCAAATGAAGCGGAATCCCTGGAGGCTTCAGTCTAGGGCAATGTAGGAAACAATTAAACACTAAAAAGCCATGAGACTAGATGACAAGATCAATGCTTCTCACAGAAAAAGACATACTCCATTAATAAAATGTAATCTAATTTTAGGTAGCATAAAAATAGCCCACTAATAAAATCTAATTGTTAAGTAGCTTAAAAGTAACTGTTTATTTCAATGGTTAGTTCTACACATATTTCTAGATATAAAAATATATAACTAATAAGAATAGCTAGCATTCTGTGAGCACTTACTATGTGCTAGGCACTATTGTAAATATTTTACTTTTTTTTCATTTAATTCTCATAAAAACACTATGAGACAGAGATTATTATTGTCTCCATTTTGCACCCAGGGAAACAGAGACACAAAGAAATGTAGTGACTTGCTCCCAGTGACCACACCAGGAAGATGGAGAGCCAGGATTTGAACCCAGGTAGTCTGGCTCCAGAGTCCTCGCTGCAACATTATGAAATCCAAACAGTATGCTTCGGATGAGGCTAAGCACAGGATAGAATCCAGAGAGATATAACTAATAATGGTAGTTCTTGTATATAGCAAAAAGCATGGCTACAGCACTCAAATCACTGGTGTTTGAAACATACTTGTCTAGATGTTTCAATAAGGTCCCTTCTGAGCCATCTTACAGAATTATGATGTAACTACTGAGAGGTCTTATAACTTATGCCATTCTGCGATCACAGAGTACCAATCATCAGAAGTGAAGTTACACTGCCAAAAATAAGGATGTTCCAGGGACAACACTGTGCTTTACAGTCTCACAAAAAGTTGCTATGTTGCATAGAAACTTTCTTGCTAAGCCCTCCAAAACAAACACTGGAATGCAGGTGTGGACAAATGCAGCCAAGACCTTAACTGAATATCACTGGGGCACCCCACATCCTGCATCCCTCACCTCAGCCTCACACACCTGCACTATAGTGGAACACATCTGCCCTCTCATGCCCAAACTCCACTTAAGAGCAGAAAACACACACATACACTAAGTGGGAGCTTATGTGGGTCATACCTGGGTCTCTAATTGCTACTCTTAGGGGCTCTTACCCCTATTGCTATTGATTGTTTCTTATGGAATCACATAGAATCACAAAATTAGAGCATCTCAGAGTTTAGTGTGTTGTCCATGTTTCCCCAGGCATAGCTACTCTCTAAGAGGAAAAAGAATCTCTCATCTTTTCTTTTGAAATGCAAATTTCAGCATGCATCACAAGGCACCACTCTATAAGTGTTTGCAAGAGATACAGAAACCAAGGGAACACGTGGAATCCTTGAAAAAAGACACACCCACGCTCAGTGCACACTTCCCCTTCATCACAACTTCAGATGCAAGCCCAACAACAGAGAGAGTTATTACCTGATAACAAGGTAGCTCACCAAAATCTGTGATGACTGCTACAATTAGAAAGCCTGAAATAATGAACATGTACCTGCAAGCATGACGCGAGCACAGAAGAGAAAATGCTACTGTGGAAGTGAGTTTAATTACTATGGGGTAGGCAATGCTTATCTTAATTCAATCATCTTTGCGAGTAAGTGAACCCTAAATGTCTCTGACTTTTTTTCCTCTTCAATGGAACCAACATGAGATCCTTTCTTTTTTTTTCTGAAGCCTGCCACACAGAACCAGGAGCAGGTGAAGAGCTACACCTCCAGGGAACAGCTGAGAACAAATGAACAATGAGCCTGTCACCACCATCATCACAAGGAATTAAAAAGAAATTAAAACAAATGGATTCTATGAAGCACCCTCGGTAAATGCGAATTACTTCCAAGTAGACACTTGGTTGTTGGAACTTCACTATCAATTACAGTTTTCCTGGGAGGGGGTGGAGGGGATGGTTCAAGCTAGCATACAATTTTATTTCTTATCCTTTAATCTTTCCAAATGAATTGGGTGGTCCCTTACCCTTTGCCCTGGACATTGACAATGCAATTCTAAAAGCAAAGGATGCAACCCAAAGGTTGCTGGCAATATCTCAAGTGACCAATTCTCTCTCTTGAAATATCTCTTGTTTTTCAGATTTTACAAGATCAATATGGGGTCTGCAGGCAGAATAATAATCAACAGCATCCCTTGATTAAGATGCCAAGAGAAGTCAAGCGCAGTGTCTCACGCCTGTAATCCCAGCACTTTGGGAGGCTGAGGTGGGTGGATCACCTGAGGTCACGAGTTCAAGATCAGCCTGACCAACATGGAGAAACCCCATCTCTACTAAAAATACAAAAATTAGCTGGGTATGGCAGCCCACGCCTGTAATCCCAGTCACTCAGGAGGCTGAGGCAGAAGAATCGCTTGAAACCGGGAGGCAGAGTTTGCGGTGAGCCGAGATCACACCATTGCACTCCAGCCTGGGCAACAAGAGCGAAACTCTATCTCAAAAAAACAAACAAACAAACAAACAAAGATGCCAAGAGGAAAACCAGATAGATGGGTCTTCTCCATCTGATATATTCACATTCTGTATTAGGCATGACTCTTTCTGTTCTCTCTACTTTCACTATCCTATTTAAAACATTTTTACCAGTGTTTCAATAGCTATTTTTATTGTGTTCATAAAATGCTATTTAGTAGAACTCTGAGACCCACATATCATGCAAGGCCCCAGCAACATAAGGTTCAGAAGGATTCAATCCATTAAGAACTCAAACAAATATACAATAGTCAACAGTTCAAACAAATAATGGACAGAGAGGAATGAACAGTATTTTATAGGGTCCCAGGATTAAACTGTTCTGCCAGGGAGACAGGTAGGAATAAACAGGTAGGAAAGGTTTCACAGAAGAGTGGCGCTAGAGCTATGCAACTGGACGGGCAACAGCAGGTAGAAAAGGTGTCCGGGACAAGGAGAAAAGCTTGAAGGAAAGTAGAAATGGCAAAGTGGGAAGATACTTCTTGGAGTTTAGAGTTTAGGACTCAGGAAGTTAACCATGCCTTTGGGACTCCCAGGTAGAGATAACAGTGAGGCAGTCTAGATGTCATCAGGGAGGTAAGAAGAGAAACTAACTGCCCAGAGGATAGCTGAGATCAAGAGAAGTGATGATAGCCCCAGGGAGTGGCATGGGAGAAGAAAGGTCCTACAGCAGACCTCAGGGGACACTCCTCACACCGGCAGCCACATGGACCTTTGCTCTTGCCCAAGGGCATGAAGCTCATCCCACCTTGGCACATGCCTGCAAGGTCCAGAATGCTCCTCCCCACTCCCTTTGGCCCACTGAAGTCCAGCCCTCAGCTTAAAAACCTCTTCCTCAGCTTTAAAGCTGAGTAAGTGCTCTGTAGTTTCCCCTCCTAGGGCTTAGGAAACCTGAAACCACGCAGCGGTGTGTGTGACCATTTATGAAATATCTGCTCCCCACTAGACCCTGCCTGCCTTGCCCCATGTGTCCAGCACGAGGGCTGCCACAGAGCAGACTCTCAATAAGTATCTCCTGAGTCAGTGATGGGGCAGCTGTGGTTAGAGAGACGGGAGGTGTGTCAGAAGTGAGCAGCGTCCAGGGAGCCGAAAGAGGCGAGTGCAGCTGGAAGACGGTAGTCAGCTATGTCAAAGCTGCCCAGAGAATAAGCATGATTACACACCAAAGAGGACTACTTCTAAGAAACCTGACGGAATGATCAAACTTCCCAAGGCAGTAGTTCAATCAGGTCTACTACCAGAATCAACCCCTTTCAATCATGGCCAATTATCCACAAAATGAAGGCCAACTTCCTTAGCCATTACCCAGCGCCTTCCTCAAGCAGGATGTACTTCCAACCTTTACCTCCACTGATCTCCAACTTGAACCTCATGTTGGTCAACACAATTTATTCCCTGTTGCTGAACACACTGTACCTTGCACTACTCCATAGACAATGGCCTCCCAGTTCTCCAACCTGCCAAGCCCTACAAGTGCTTCAAAGCCAAGGAAAAGCACCAGCTGCTCATCACCGTCCACCTAATCCTAAATTGCTGTGCCTGTGGCCGTCATTCTGCATCTGAAGTCCTGAAGCAACTTTGGTCTCAATGGTGACAATGAATGGTTTATCATTCATACACTTCGTGTACTTTGTAAGTCTGTGCGTACTTTATCTCCCCTTATTTATCAGTGAGTTTCTGGAGAGCATTTCACACTTCTGTCAGCTCAAAAGTGCTACCATGATGATTTGCACATAGGTAACACACATTTCCCCTTAGCACTCTCATACTTAATCCATAACTGAGCCCCTGATCTGCCCTGCCACACTCTTCCCCATCTCAGCACACTGCATTCACAACTTCATCTCTTTCCTTACTTAGACCAAAGAACTTGCAGTCCTTCTCAATGCCTCTCTTCCTCTCATACCTCATAGCTAATCCATCAGCATGTCCTGTGGGCTCAGTCTGAAAAGTAAAATCAGATTTCGACCACTTCTCCCCACTTCCACCACTAACCCTGGACCCAGGTCTCTATAATCTCCTGCCTGCATTACTGCGACGGCTTTGAACCTGCCTCCCTGCTCCCCTGCTGGCCCCCCGCTTCCATCTCCTCTCAGCAAAGCCCCTGAGTGATCCTTTCAAAATTAAGTCAGATGACAGCACTCCTGCTCAAAACCCTCCAGCCACTTCCCATTTCACAAAGTAAAAGCAAAAGTCCTAACAATGGCCTACAAGGCCATTCCTGGTATGGCCCCTACTTCCCTCTGATCTCACTCCTGACCACTCCTCTCCCCACCAGCAACTTTGCCCAGACGCACTGGCCTCTCTGTTCCATGCCACACCAGGCACATTCCCATCTGGGGCCTGGAGACTCACTGTTCCCTCTGTTGGGCATGCCCTTCCCCAACTGCTCTGCAAGCCTCACTTCCTGACTGCCTCCAGGTGGCCCAGTGCCACCCACCCTGTGAGGCTCTCCCTGATGACTTACCAAAATATCAACCCATCGCACTCCATCCTACAGCCTTCCCTTCCAAAGGTGTTCCCATAGTCCTTATCACTATCTTACATATATTTTACTTGTTTTCCTTGATTTTGATCTGTTTTGTCCACTACTATATCCTCAGTCCCTAAAACATTGCCTGGGATCATTAAAAACTCAATAAATACCTGTTGGATATATATCAAATCAACAGCTATTTGCTCTCAGAAATACAGTGTTGAATATCCATCTTTAAGACTGATCCATACAAGCATGTGTTGTAAACACTTCCTGCTTATAAACCATGGCCATCCAGAGCCAAAGATCAACAAAGGTAGTAGAACTGGTGTCTTCCTAAATTTGACTCCAGGAACTCATGGTGCCATACTTTGATGCCTCTCCAAAATAAGTCTGGATCCCAGCTTGGGCATTCACCAGTTGTCTAACCTTGGGAAAGGTACTCAGTGTCTCTAGGCTTCAATTTTCCCTTGTAAAGAACACTTAATTCCCTTAAACAAGGCACATATAAAAGTATAACAGGAGTTGCAGAACAGGCTTCCATAAATGTTGACAATCAATGTCAGCTTCTTTCCCTTCCCTTTATCCACAGAGGTAACCCCTACCCAGCCACTCCTCCCTACTGACCTCTTGGTATCATTCAGTTGCCAAGAACATTTTTCAATCTAGTTGAACACATATGTCTCTATTCTCGCCAAACTTTCTCACTAACGTTTATCAGATGATGTATAAAACAAAACAGAATCACTTCAGAGCAAGAAAAAAAAGCAAAATATGAGTGATGCTTTTCCTAGAACACCAAAACCAAATCTGTTAAGATAAAGCTACCATTTGGAAATTTATTTATTTACTCGAGGGGATTAATGACCAGAAGTCAAAATGATGGATGATAAATTTCAAAAACTGGACCCTTACCTTAAAAAACACTTAAAAGGTGCAATTTTTACACACACACACACACACACACACACACACGAAAACTGACAAAATGATACTCTCCCAACAATTGGTAAACTTTCCCAATAAATGCAGTTAGTTTTCTCTGTTTCCTGTATGCCAGGAAAATTTGTGGCTTGTCTCAAAAAATAAACAAAAAAAAAATGTTTTATTTTAAAATAAAACACGTTACTTTATTCACAGGAAGTAACCAAAATGCAGCAAGGTCCTATGTACATTTTGCCCAGCTTCTCCCAGTGAGAACACCCTACTTAACTAGAGTAAAATATCAAACCAGAAAACTGCATTGGTGCATCTACAAACTTTATTCAGTTTTCACTAGCTTCAAACGCACTCATTCCCGTTCCCCGCTCCCAAGTGTGTGTGTGTGTGTGTGTGCCATGTGTGTGCTCATCTGTGTAGATCTATGCCATTTTTTTATTGTGGTAAAATACTCCCAAAATTAAGCTGTTAAACTATTTTAAATGTACAGTTCAGTGGCATTAAGTACATTTACACTGTTGTACAGACATCACCACCATCCATCCCCAGAACTCTGTTCATCTTGCCAAAGTCTATACCCATTCCTCTCTCCTCCCAGCCCCTAGCAACCACCATTCTACTTTCTGTCTCTATGAATTTGCCTAATGTAGGTACCTCATGTAAGCAGAATCATACAACAGTTGTGCATTTGTGACTGGTCAATTTCACTTTGCATCATGTCCTCAAGGTTCATTCATACCTCAGCATGGGTCAGAATTTCCTTCCTTTTTAAGGCTAAATAATATTCCATCATATATATATATCACATTTTGCTTATCCATCCATCCATCAATGGACATTTGGGTTGTTTTCACCTTTGCCTACAGTGAAAAATGCTGCTATGAATATGAGTGTACAAATATCTATTTGAATCCCTGATTTCCACTCAGACTATACATCCAGAAGTGGGGTATATATCCAGAAGTGGAATTGCTAAATCATATAACAGCTATTTCTAATTTCTGAGGAAACATACTATTTTCCATAGCAGTTACACCATTTCACATTCCCACCAGCAATGCACAAGAGTTCCAACTTCCCCACATCCTCACCAACACTTGTAACTTCCCTAACTTTTTAAATAATTGCCATTACAATGGGTGTGAAGAAGTATCTCACTACAATTTTGATTTGCATTTTCCTAACGATTAGTGATATTAAGCATTTCTTCAGTGCAATCTGATAACATGTTTAGAATCATGTAATCATGGCCACAATCAAGATGCTGAACTGCTCCATCACCACAAATATCCTGCCTCCTGTTACCCTTCTATAGCCAGACCCTCCCCCATTCCATACCCCTGGCAACCACTATCTGTTCTCCATCTCTATAATTTTGTTACTTCCAAAATGTTACGTTAATAGAATCATATGGTATTTAACCTTTTTATATTGGCTTTTTTTTTCAATCCACATAACTCCCTGGAGATCCATCCAAGTTGCTGCATGTATCAACAGCTCATTCCTTTTCATTGTTACATAGTATTCCATGGTATGGATGTATCACGGTTGTTAATCCACTCATTAAAGGATATTTTGGTGGCTTCCATTATTTTTCTACTCTGCATAAAGCTGCTATGAACACTTTCATGCAGGTTCATGTGTGAAAATAAGTTTTCATTTCTCTGGAATAAATACCCAATAGTGCAATTGCTGAGTTGTGTAGTTAGTACATTTTTAGTTCTACAGGGAAGTGCCAAACTGGATTCCAACGTGGCTGTACTATTTTACATTACTCCAGAAATATATCAGTGATCCAGGATTTCTGATTTCTCAGCAGTATGTGGTATTCTCGCTATTTTTATTTCAGCCATTCTGATAGGTGTGCAGTGGTATTTCACTGTGGTTTTAATGTGCATTTCCCTAATGGGTAAGGATATGAACATCTTTTCATGTCTTATTTGCCATCTGTATATCCTATTCACTGAAATGTCTGTAAAGTCTGCTCATGTCTTTGCCCATTTTCAAATTGGATTGTTTTATTACTGAGTGTGGAGAGTTCTTTATATATTCTAGATACTGTCTATTTTTGGATATGTGGATTACAAACATTTTCTTCCAGTCTGTAGCTCATCTTTTCATCCTCTTTTTGCTTTTCAGAGCAGAAGTTTCTAACTGTGGCTTGCCTTCTCATTTTTTTTATGATGTCTTTTGAAAAGCAGTTTTTAGTTTTGATTAAGTCTATTTTAAAAAATTTTTTAGAGACAGGATCTCGCCCTGTCACCCAGGCTCGTGTGTAATAGCACAATCATGGCTCACTGCAGCCTCAAACTCCTGGGCTCAAGTGAGCTTCCTGCCTCAGCCTCCCGAGTAGCTGGGACCACAGGAATGTGTCACCACACCCAGGTAATGTTTTGTTTTGTTTGTAGAGACAGAGTCTCACTATGTTATCCAGGCTGTTCTCAAACTCCTGTACTCAAGCAATCCTCCCACCTCAGCCTCCTGAGTTGCTGGGATTACAGGTGTGAGCCATTGCACCCAGTTCCGAAAGTCTATTTTATTAATGTCTTCTTTTATGGGCCATGCTTATGATTCTATATTTAAGATATGATCTTACATTTAGGTCCATGATCAATTTTGAAATAATTTTTGGCCGGGTGTGGTGACTCACACTTGTAATCCCAGCACTTTGGGAGGCCAAGACAGGCAGATCACTTGAAGTCAGGAGTTTGAGACCAGTCTGGCCAACATGGTGAAACCCTGCCTCTACTAAAAATATAAAAATTAGCCAGGTGGGTGGCATGCACTTGTAATCCCAGCTACTCTGGAGACTGAGGCACAAGAATTGCTTGAACCTGGGGAGCAGAGGTTGCATTGAGCTGTGATCATGCCGCTGCACCCTAGCCTGGGAGACAGAGCAAGACTCCGTCTCAAATAAAAAAGAAAAAAAATTGAAATAATTTTTGTGCACATGGTGTGAGGGAAGGATCTAAGAGTCTGTGTTTTGCACATGGATATCCAGTTGTTTCAGCACCATTTGTTGAAAAGATGATCCTTTCTCCATTGCAGTATCTTCATACCTTTGTCAAAAACCAATTGGCCATAAATATGTAGGCTCATTTCTAGATTTTTTATTGTGCTCCATTGATCTTTGGCTATGGCCACATTCAGTAATATAAGTTCTCAAAACTATCATCTTTTCTCAAAACTGTCTTGGCCATTTCTTAAACGAAGATACACAAGTGGTAATCAAACATATGAAAAACTGCTCGACATTACTAATCACCTGAGAGATGCAAATTAAAACCACAATGAGATATAATTGTTAAATAGTCAGAATGGCTATTAAAAAGTCAAAAAACAGCAGATGTTGAAGCACGCGGAGAAAAGGGAATGCTCATACACTGTTGGTAGGAATGTAAATTAGCACAACCCCTTTGGAAAACAGTATAGACATTTCTCAAACAGCTAAGAATAGAATGGCCATATGATCCAGCAATCCCACTACTGGGTATCTGCCCAAAGGAAATCATTTTATCAAAAAGATACCTGCATTCATAGTTTATCGCAGAACTATTCACAACAGCAAAATCATGGAATCAACCTAAGTGTACGTCAATGAATGACTGGATAGAAAACAAATTTGTGGTACATACATTACGGAATACTATGCAGCCATCAGAAAAGAATGGACTAATGTCCTTTGCAGCAACATGAATACAACTGGAGGCCATTATCCTAAGTGAAATAACTCGGAAACAGAAAATCAAATACCACATGTTCTCATTGACAAGTGGGAACTAAACAACAGGTACACGCGGAGACCCCAGTGTCTCCAAGTTGGGGGGTGGTGGTGAGGGCTTAAAAAATTATCTACTGGGTACAATGCTCACTATGTGGGTGCTGGGTACACTAGAAGTCCAAACCTCACCACTACACAGTATATCCAGGTAACAAACCCCCTGAGCCTAAAAATGAAAAATAAAGAAATAAAAACAAAAGCATCTCGGTGATTCTAGGTCCTCTGTGTTTCCGTAAGCACCTCATATTTACATACATAGTTCTATCAAAAATACTCACAAAAACAAATGGTTAACTATAATCTATTCTAGAACTCCACGTTTTATAAGATTTCTCTCAAAAAGAGACCATGCTGTAATGTTAACCATGGGTAAAATCATATCTGCCTCATCTTTTCAAGTAACAGGAATGGCTGAAACCTACTAAAAATAATCCCTAACACTTAACAAAAGGAAAATAATCTGTACATAGAAAAACAAAATCTGGTACACTCAAAATATTATCTGTGGTTACAGCTGAGTAGTGTGACTAGTGATGACTAGGTTTTCCTTTTAACAGTTTCCCAAATTCTCCAAAGTATGCATATGTTACATTATGACTTATTTTTTCTTATTACAAGTACACAGATCTTCAATGTTTAATTTTCCTTTTATTATAACCTTTGCTTTTTGACGGATAAGCACTGTGTAACCATCTAAGTTGTTAGCATGAATACACCAGTGTTTACCATGAGTCCTGGACTTTCCTTTTCCACTTCACAAAATCCAAGATAGAACAACAAACTTGATTCATGCTTTGCTTTATTCATTTACTGCTGTGTGTCATAAATATTCAGGAATCAACCTTGCTTGATTTATTCTGATCTTAATAAAATGTATTTTATTTTTTTCCTCATTAGCCTGGAGTGATATGCAAATAGGAAACAATAACCAGTAGACAGGAAGGAAATGAGATTTCAACTTCACCAACAGTAAATGCTTTTTTCATGTTTTTCAGAGAGTTGGTGTGAGTTGAGCACAATGAATACAGATTTCCTCCTTAAACCACATTAACCAAAATGTGTTGAATAGAACAGTGAGACCACATGTTGGTGAAATGAAGTATCGACAAAAATTGGCAAGATATGTAATGAAACGGTGAATGGAGTCTTTCAGTAGCTGAATCTCTTGTCTTCTCTCAGTATATCAGGTCCTTTCGAGCTTTATTTCTTTGCCTCAACCTCACAACTTCAGATATTATTAGCACAAACACCCTCAACTTCTTGCTTCCTTATCTCCCTGACCTGGATCAATTCAACCACCTCTACCTGGGTTGTTGAATATTGACCCTGAAAGCCATGTAACTGTGCCAATCACACTTAGATACATCTCTAATATCAGTATCAGCTGGACACTCAACCCTAACAGGAAATTCTTTGACCTCACTTTAGAGAGTTTTCCCTCCCATCAATTTACAACCTCTGCTAGATCATCAACGGGCTTTATTATTTGATGAAAATCATTTAAAACTCTTAAAGCAGATAGAGCAAAATATCCTATTCAGGAGAAATTCACTCTCTCTCAAATTTACAGCAATGATGTTTCAAGAATGTTTTCAAACAAGGAGAGGCCCCAGGTCAAGATTTCAACATCAGCAGTTCACATAACTAGCTCACGAAATAATGGGTCAGAATAATGGGTCAGAATAATGGGTCTTGGCAACCAATGAAATACACCTTCTAAAAAGTAAAATGGAGCCCACCCAGGCCCTGTCCTACTACCTATACTATGACCCTACATTCAGGTTCTAAAATGTGAACATGCTTGTTGGGATTAACAACACAAAGGAACATGAACATAAGAAAAATATTAAAAAGCGGGTAGTAATTAAATTGCTTCCCACTGGTTTCATAAATGATTGAGGAAAACGTCATTCCCACTTGAGTTTTCCTATCCACCAGCAGGCACTTAAGGAAAATATATTCTTTTTTGAAAATCAACAGAGTGAACAGACAACCTACAGAATGGAAGAAAATTTTTGCAATCTGTCCATCTGACAAAGGATTAATATCCAGAGTCCTCGCAGACTCTTTATTAGACCTCTGTCAGATGGACAGATTGCAAAAATTTGTTTTCTTTTAAACAAATTTAAAAGAAAAAAACTCCATTAAAAGTAAGCAAAGGACACAAACAGACATTTCTCAAAAGAAGACATTCATGCAGCCGACAACCATATGACAAAAAAGCTCAACATCATTGATCACTCCAGAAATGCAAATCAAAACCACAATGAGATACCATCTCATGCCAGTCAGAATGGCAATTATTAAAAAGTCAAGAAACAACAGATGCTGGTGAGGTTGCAAATAAAAAGAAATGCTTTTACACTGTTAGTGTGAGCATAAGTCATTCAACCATTGCAGAAGACAGTGTGGCGATTCCTCAAAGATCTAGAACCAGAAATACCATTTGACTCAGCAATCTCATTACTGGGTATATACCCAAAGGAATAACAATCATTCTATTATAAAGATACATTCATATGTATGTTTACTGCAGCATTATTCACAATAGTAAAGACCTGGAATCAACCCAAATGCCCATCAATGATAGACTGGATAAAGAAAATACGGTACATATACACCATGGAATACCATGCAGCCATAAAAAGGAATGAGATCATGTCTTTTGCAGGGACATGGATAGAGCTGTCATCAGCAAACTAATGCAGGAACAGAAAACCAAACACCACATGTTCTCATTTATAAGTGAGAGCTGAACAATGAGAACACATGGACAAAGGGAGGATAACAACACATACTAGGGCCTGTAAGTACAGTGGTGGGAGGGAGAGCCTCAGGAAGAATAGTTAATGCATGCTGGGGTTAATACCTAGATGATGGTTTGATCTGTGCAGCAAACCACCATGGCACATATTTACCTATGTATCAAACCTGCACATATTGTGCATGTACCCCAGGACTTAGAGTTGAAGAAAATAAAACAAAAAAAGTGTTTGTGGACATATATGTACATATATGTATATATGTACATATACATATACACACATATATATACACCTATATATACACACACATATATACTCTTTTTTAAGCCACAAAGTTCAATGTTTGAAAGTATTTGGGGCCATTAGACTAAACGTCTCCAAATCAGACTAAATGTCACCAAAGTTTGATTTTCATACACATCAATTAAAGCTACATAGAGCTACAAAGCATGCACCCTAATCCACCAGCCACTACTCAAATGATCAACTTGGCATCATAATGAAAGAAAATACCTCAGCCCATGCCCTGTACTCAGGAGGTCAGTAGCTTCATTTCCAAATGCAAGAGAACACATTTTTCGGATATGATAAAACAGACAAGCCAGCACCTCTGAGGTCTGAACTACCCGCAGAACAATAAGCACCAGCATAGAGAATCCGCTAAGGAATCCAGATGCTAAATTTATTTTAAGTAAACCAACAATGGCACCAGCAACAGAAGAATTTAATTACAGATTATGGCATCAAGAGATAAAATATACATATCCCATATTACTATGGATCAGCACGAAAGCTTCTGAGTATCTTCTTATGGATTCATTTAACAAAGCATCATCATCACTACATTAGTCACAGGATTTATAGTAATCTCACACCAAATTCACTTCTTTTAACTGAACAAGTTTCGATGAGTAATGTGAGATTTTATGGCTCCTACCATATGCCATGACTATAATACGACATTCTCGGTTATATCTCTACTGTCTTACAAGCTATAAATAATAAATCAGATTTCCTTTCTTAGTTTTCCTAAGGATAAACCCTTAGACTGTAACATGCAAGCAAAGCTATCTGAATATATACCTACCAAGTTGTTTTAATTATAAATTATTTTTAATAATTCCATTAATAGTGAAATAACAGGCTACTTAAATAAGTTTTGTTTTTTTGTTTTGTTTTGTTTTTTTGAGACGTTAGTCTCGATCTGTCACCCAGGCTGGAGTGCAGTGGCACGATCTCACCTCACTGCAAGCTCCACCTCCTCGGTTCACGCCATTCTCCTGCCTCAGAGTCCTGAGTAGCTGGGACTACAGGTGCCCGCCACCTCGCCCGGCTAATTTTTTTCTTTGTATTTTTAGTAGAGACAGGGTTTCACTGTAGCCAGGGTGGTCTCGATCTCCTGACCTCATGATCTGCCCGTCTCGGCCTCCCAAAGTGCTGGGATTACAGGCGTGAGCCACTGCGCCCAGCCTTAAATAAGTATTTTTTAAAGTTCTCTTAAAAGTAGACAATAAGCAACGTATAAATGTTTATCTCTCAGGAAACAAAAGCAATCATAGAACTTGGGAAATCAAACCAGAAGATAAAAGAGTGAATTAATTTAATAAATACTGACAACCTATTATGTGCCAGGGATTGTTCTAGGTATGGGGGACATAACAAAGAGGATAAGGAACATTGTTTGGTCATTTACCCAGCGTGTATTCCCTCCTTCCTAATGAAACCCTGATTCTGTTCAGGAATTCACCTCTCCTCCAACGCTTCCCCTCACTCCATGGGTGGGTCTGACTGATCCAAGGGTAATTCCATTCCCATCACTAGTAATGGGTTCAGGAACGTGGCCCAACCTAGGCCAAAGACCCACAATGAGGGTGGTAACTTTCATGGACACTTTTGGAAAAGATCTTCCTCGATCTTCTGCAGCTTTCAAGAAACAATTCTCTCTTCTTCTAGACAGTGAGTTGAGAAGAGAGCTTTGGAACTGCTGCAGCCATCTTTAGGATGGCTTGGGGATGTGGAGAAGAGAGCCAGGACAGTCACATGGAAATGAATCTGGACCCACCAGATGATGTCATGTGGGAACTCCGCCCTAACTTCTCAGCGTCCATATTATGTGTGCCAATACATCTCATTCTTCAACCAATCTTAACTGGATATGCTGTGTAAACATCTGAAAGCAACCTCTGAAGGTCACACATTGTCTCTTTGCTTCAGAATCTCTAATCTAGGGAAGAACACAGACCCCAGCCCAGTATTCAGTATTAGGCTCTCTGTGATGCTGTGTCCACAACTCACCAGGGTATTCCCTCATCTCCAACTGGGAATCCATAAGGAACTTGTACACTGACTAACACTCAGAAAACAACTTCCAAGAAGAGGAAAAGAAAGGCAGAGGCCAAGGCAGAAAATTAGTGGGGCTACCACCCTCCTCAGAGAGTAATGTTTCAGCGCTTAGCTAAGTCATTTAAATAGCAGCATTTCAGAAAAATGGTATGCAGGCAGCTGCAGGAATTTGGTCCTTTCTGGCATTCTGCTACCCAGCCAAGTCTCATCAATGTTTACATTAAAAGAAAATTTTAAACGGGTTTTAGTAGACAAAACAAATCATGAATAAAACAAATTCTAGAACATTACAAATAGCTAACCTACAAAATGATCACTTAAGCAATTGTTGTCTTTTTAATAAGAATAATTCTTACCCATATATCCTTAACATCAATAAATAGAAACCATTTCTTATTTAAAGATATAACTTTATCTTCCTTACTCACCCTAAGCTGTTGAAAATGGTCATCAAAAATCTTTTTTTTTATATATATATTTTAAGTTCTAGGGTACATGTGCACAACGTGCAGGTTTGTTACATATGTATACATGTGCCACGCCAGTGTGCTGCACCCATTAACTCGTCATTTACATTAGGTATATCTCCTAATGCTATCCCACCCCCCTACCCACAATAGGACCCGGTGTGTGATGATCCCCTTCCTGTGCCCAAGTGATCTCATTGCTCAATTCCCACCTATGAGTGAGAACATGCGGTATTTGGTTTTCTGTTCTTGCGATAGTTTGCTGAGAATGATGGTTTCCAGCTGCATCCATGTCCCTACAAAGGACACAACTCATCCTTTTTCATGGCTGCATAGTATTCCATGGTGTATATGTGCCACATTTTCTTAATCCAGTCTGTCACTGATGGACATCTGGGTTGATTCCAAGTCTTTGCTATTGCGAATAGTGCCGCAATAAACATACGTGTGCATGTGTCTTTATAGCTGCATGACTTATAATCCTTTGGGGTATATGCCCAGTAGTGGGATGGCTGGGTCAAATGGTATTTCTAGTTCTAGATCCTTGAGGAATCGCCACACTGTCTTCCACAATGGTTGGACTAGTTTACAGTCCCACCAACAGGGTAAAAGTGTTCCTATTTCTCCACATCCTCTCCAGCACCTGTTGTTTCCTGATTTTTTGATTGCCATTCTAACTGGTGTGAGATGGTATCTCATTGTGGTTTTGATTTGCATTTCTCTGATGGCAAGTGATGATGAGCATTTTTTCATGTGTCTGTTGGCTGTATGAATGTCTTCTTTTGAGAAGTGTCTGTTCATATCCTTTCCCCACTTTTTGATGGGGGTGTTTTTTTCTTGTAAATTTGATTGAGTTCTTTATAGGTTCTGGATATTAGCCCTTTGTCAGATGAGTAGATTGCAAAAATTTTCTCCCATTCTGTAGGTTGCCTGTTCACTCTGATGGTAGTTTCTTTTGCTGTGCAGAAGCTCTTTAGTTTAATTAGATCCCATTTGTCAATTTTGGCTTTTGTTGCTGCTGCTTTTGGTGTTTTAGACATGAAGTCCTTGCCCATGCCTATGTCCTGAATGGTACTACCTAGGTTTTCTTCTAGGGTTTTTGTGGTTTTAGGTCTAACATTTAAGTTTCTAATAGCAAATGATTGATTACAGAAATCAGCTGAATAATTTTCTCCCTGGCAAGAGGCTAAATCCATACAATTCAACAGTGCAAATTTACTTATGTGGGCTGTTTTTTCCCCCTTCCACAACAGCACACATACTAACAGTTCTTCTAAAAATAAACATTAACATGAATACAGAACACTGAAGACACAGGTTAACTACAACAGCAATGTAAGGGCATAGCCAGGATAATAAACAAAATGAAACCAAACACAAATCCACTTTATCTAAGTTTGGAGCTTCTCTAATCAAGAACCAATAGCATCTACTAGATTCATTTATTCTTTCATGTAACACATTTTTACTGAGCATCCATTATGTACCAAGTACTGTGCTATCCCGTGCTGCCTTGGACCCAGCCTTCACAAAACATTGTTCTAAAGGGGAGACAACAAAATACCTCCATCAATATATGTGAACTACAACTGTGGTAAGAATATAAACAAAAGACTGGTATAGGAGATCCTACTTCTCTCATGATAATTGACATCAAATCAAGACTTCTTAGAGGGAATCTATTTCAAACAAAACAAAATTTTCATAACACGTTATGAAAAGGAAAGGATAATGTATGTGGTAGCCAACCCTCAAGACTACCCACAATGATCTATGACTCCTGGTATTCACGCCCTTACATAGCTTCATAGCTTCATCCCACAGTGAACTAGGGTTGCTCCTCGTGTGAACTGAAGTTGGTGAAAGTGACAGTCTGACTTCTGATACTAGATCATAAAAGGTATTGCAGCTTCTACCTTGGCCTCTTGGATGGCTGGGGAGCCAGCAACCATGCCTTGAGGACCTTCAAGCAGCCCCACAGAAAGACCCACATGGGAAGCAACCGAGGCCCCAAGCCAACAGCCAGCCATATGAGTGAGCCATTCCAGCCTAGTCACACTTATAGATGACTGCTGTTTACAACTGTCTGAGAGATCCTAAAAGTGAGCCACCTAGCCAAGTCCTTCCTGAATTCCTGGCTAACAGAAACCATGACAGATAACAAATGACTCCCATAGTTTTAAGCCACTAAGTTTTTGTAGGATTTATTATACAACATTAAATAAATTGGATGGTTTATCTTGAAAGATGGCTAAAAATGAAATTAAGTGGCCGGGCACAGTGGCTCACCCCTGTAATCCCAGCACTTTGGGAGGCTGAGACGGGCAGATCATGAGGTCAGGAGTTCAAGACCAGCCTGGCCAAGACATCCTAAAAATACAAAAATTAGCCAGATGTGGTGGCAGGCGTCTGTAATCCCAGCTACTTGGGAGGCTGAGGCAGAGAACTGCTTGAACCCAGGAGGCGGAGGTTGCAGTGAGCTGAGATTGCACCACTGCACTCCAGCCTGGGCGACAGAATGAGACTCCATTTCAAAAAAAAAAAAGAAAAGAAATTAAGTTCATCTCATCCAACACTTAAGAATATTTAAGAAAATCATTCTTAAAATGAAAATATTAATCAAGTGTTGATTAGAGGGCAGGATAACATTACCAAATGATAGTATAACACAAAATGCTTATTGTCACTTGGAACTTCTATAGGACTATAAAAGAGTAATTTTTGTAAAAATAATCAATTTTCCCAAAAGCCTCTTTGTAATTCTTTAATTTCCAAATTATTGTCTATTAAATGTCCATTCTGTCTTCTTCAATTATGAATAACTCTGCCAGATCTTTACCAGTCATTACCAATGCATGTAGATTCCAGGAGTTCAATATCACTGTCATCAAAATTCAAGAAATTCTGCATAGCTGGCAATATGTGTGATTTTACTTTGAAACCCATTTGTACTGCATTATTGTAAACATCCAACTATCCACGAGAGATTAACGGATACGAGATACTGACAGGATAAACACTAGTTTTAAGGCAAAAAGTCTGAGTGGAAACTAACTTTATATGTTGTCAGTTCACAAATATTCATGTTATGATAACTGCCCTATTCAATGTTGTGTGTAATACTCTAGTAATTAATATTTGGATATTTATGACACTCTTTACAAGAGGACTTGATTTAGTTCTAAACTAGACAGGGTTCAGAGAAGGCTTCAGGAAAGTGGCATTTGTGCTTCTATCTAAATGATCAGAGTGGGTTAACTTCTCAAAGAGATGTGAGGAAAACATCAGACAGAGTGAACAGAATGTGCCTCAAACACTCTTGGCAGGAAGAAAGTTTTCCCCCATGGTATGTTCAAGGAACTCAAACGTGTCACTGAAATATATTATTCAACCCCACATCTCCATACTTCCATTTGGGTCTGTGGGAAATACAGTTTTTCAGTGTTCATTTGTCTAAAAATGTATTTATTTTGCCTTTATCCTTGAATGATACTTTCATTGGCTATAGAATTTTAGTTTGGCAGTTACTTTCCTTGAGTTTTAAAGACATCATTTCATTGTCTTCTAACTTTCATTGTTTCCCCTAAGAAGTCAGCTGTCAGATGTACTGTTAGTCTGTTGAAGGAATTGTGTATTTGAGGTTTGTAATTTTCCTGTATCTTTCATCAGATTTGGAAAATTCTCAGCCATTATCTCATCAAACATTGCTTATGCCCCAGAGCTCTCTCCTCGGATGGCTATAGTTTGAATATTTATCCCCTTCAAACCTCAGGTCGAAATGTGATCCCTAATGTTGGAGGTATGGCCTAAAGGGAGATGTTAGGCAAATCCCTCGTGAATAGATTAATGCCTTCCCCAGGGAGAGGTGGCAATGTGTGAGTGAGTTCTCACTCTACTCATTCCCACAAGAGCTCATTGCTAAATCAGCTCCCTCCCACCCACTCCGTTACTTCCTCTCTTGCCATGCGATCTCTGCACATGCCAGTTCCGCTTCACCTTCCAGCATGAGTAGAAGCTGCCTGAGACCCTCACCAGATGCCCAATCTTCCATCCAGCAGAATAATGAGCCAAATAATATTTTTTCCTTTATAAGTTACCTAGCTTTAGGTATTCCTTTACAGCAACTCAAAACAAACCAAGACACCTAATATGGATCTCGATCTATCCAAAACAAAACTGTTGGTTTCTTCCCAAAACCGATTATTCTCCAAGTATTCCCCCAATGAAGTAAAAGCCATCATATCTACTCAAATGCTCAGGACAAAAACCTAGGAGTACTGTTCAATTCCTTTCTTTTTCTCACACCCCCCATGAATTCATCAACATATCTTTCAAAACATCCTCTAAGTTCATCCACTCCTCCTCCACTGAGCCACCAGCACCAAGATCCATACCACTGTCTCCTACCCAGATACCTTCTCCAGGAGCCTCCCAGCTGGGCTCCTGATAGTCTAATACCCACTTATAACCACAGTCAACATTTTAAAACATGAGTCAGCTCACATGCTTCTCTCTCTTCCTACAAAGCCCCAATGTCCTGTCACATGTAGAATAAACTCCATTCTTTAGCATAAGGTCCCAAGCTGTTGTGATCTGCCTCCTTCCTCCCTCTCAGCCTCCTCCCTCCTGGTCTGGCCAGACTCACCGGTCTGTAGATCTTTGATCCCTCTATCGGGCCTTTGCACTTGCTTTTCTGTCTACCTGGGCCACTCCTCCCCTGTATTGGAATGCTGGGCTCTCTTGCATGACACAGGTCTCTGATCAAATGTCAACTCTATAGAGAGGCTTTCCTTAACCACTCTAAAGTAATCGCCCCACTTCAGCACTATCTCCTTATCCTGCTGTACTTTCTTAACAGTAGTTATTACTACATAAAGTATTTTCATATGACTATTTGTAAAATAGTCCTACCACTAAAATAAAATAAAAGCTCCTACCACTAAAATAAAAGCTCCACAAGGACAGGGATTTTGTCCTTTTTGCCTACTACTATATCCTGAGTGATTAACAGAGTAGCTGGCATATAGTAAGCACTCAACATTTATGGGGTAAATAAATGAATGTAAATCTCACTGAAACAGATACCCACTGTAATTTCTCTCTCATTCTTCTATTTCTCTCCTATCCATTATCATCGTATAAAATAAGTGCTCATTACTATAAGCCCCTATTCAAAAACTTCACTGAGCCACTATAATCCCAGAATAAAGTCCAGATGCCCATACTTGACATGAAAAGCTCCTCATAACGAGGACACAGTCAAAACCTTCCAGCTTTTTCTTTCCCCTCCCACTTACATAAAAATTTCATTCCAGCTGCAACAACATAAGGAGGTAGAAGGGCTTGTGGGTCAGTGCTACCAACACTGTGTCCTTTCTTCCAGAAGTTAAGAAATATTTTAAAATTATAAAAATTAAAAATAAATAAATAAATAAATATGGTGTCCTATTAATTTTATTTAACTTATCTGGCATGAAGCTATAAGGATTATACAAGCTAAAGCAAATGACACTAGCTGTAGCATTGAGGGTGCTTAATAAACATGTGTTACATCATTAATGTAGGTGGGGCCATGTCTCTCATACCTTTGTATTCCCAACATTGAGCCCAGTGCCTTGGACTTACTAAAAGCTCTGTAGATATTTGATAATGATGCACCAAAATTCCCTCCTTTGCTATCAAAAACAACTAGAATATGATAGAAATTATGACACAAATTTATAAACAGGGGCAGAATTCTTTCCATGAGCAAGCTGTGCCAAGATCTAAAACTGAACAACTGGGTGTCGTTCATGCGGAAGAGGAAGAGAAGGGGATTTCAAAGCAATCCACTTTCTCCTCTCAGAAAATCAACAAGTCCAGTGACTTTACTGGTCTCCCATGCTTAAACAAATTATAGCTCTGCAGTTCTTCCACTGCCAGCCAGACTATCCAAGTTAGTCTCCAGCTTCAAACCACCCTACTATCTCTCTCAGGATCTGCTCCTACAAACTCCTAACTACCACACCTGACCAACTGCAAATTTAATCAAACAAGATAATTCTCAACTAATCAACAAGCTTACCCAGCAGAAGCACAGATATCCATAACCTGGGCAGTCAACGTGAGGAGATGGGGAATGGGCCAACCAGAGGACTTCACTGAAAAACGATGGGAGAGGCTGTGACGTGGAGTCCCACTCCAATGGGTCTCCTTCTCCCTCCCATACTCTGTCATCTGTCTGCCTTACCAAGCAAGGCCATTTGTCCAGCCAGGTGGATAATGGATATATTATCAAGATTGCTGTTGTTTTACTACTGAAACAGTAAGAGACATTTCATTGGGATTCCTTCTTAAGATCTAAGACGGCCGGGCGCGGTGGCTCAAGCCTGTAATCCCAGCACTTTGGGAGGCTGAGATGGGCGGATCACGAGGTCAGGAGATCGAGACCATCCTGGCTAACACGTTGAAACCCCGTCTCTACTAAAAAAAATACAAAAAAACAGCCAGGCAACGTGGCGGGCGCCTGTAGTCCCAGCTACTCGGGAGGCTGAGGCAGGAGAATGGTGTAAGCCCAGGAGGCGGAGCTTGCAGTGAGCTGAGATCCAGCCACTGCACTCCAGCCTGGGTGACAGAGCCAGACTCTGTCTCAAAAAAAAAAAAAAAGATCTAAGACATTTTAAAGTAAACATTTCATTAATGTTCAATCTAATAATATTTCACACACCTTGTTACTAACATGTATGAGGAAATCACAGTCTGATAGTTACCAACAATGTGTTATACATTTTCAAATACCTAGGAGGATATTGAGGGTTCCCAATATAAAGGAACAATAAATATTTGAGGTGATGGATATGCTAATTACCATGATCTGATCACTATACACGATATGTATTGAAATAACACTGTGTGACCCATACTCATGAATATGTGCAATTATTATTGTCAATTTTAAAAATACAGAAAATGCATATAAAAGAATTTTATACATAACATTCAAAAAAGAAAGAAACTGGAGTCTGCATCCATTTAAAAGTTAACATCTTAATAATTTAAATATCTGACGGTAACAAAAATTTACGTATTGCACAGAAGACAGACATATAAAATATAGGAGTCTGCTCACTTCGTTTTTGGTTTTACTACTTTTGTTTGTTTTGTTTTATTTTGGAGATAGAGTCTTGCTCTGCCACCAGGTTGGAGTGCAATGGTGCAATCTCAGCTCAGCGTAAACTCCGCCTTCCAGGTTCAAGTGATTCTCCAGCCTCAGCCTCCTGAGTAGCTGGAACTATAGGAACGCGTCACCACGCCCAGCTAATTTTTTCTATTTTTAGTAGCGATGGGGTTTCACCATGTTGGCCAGGATGGTCTCTATTTCTTGACCCCGCCCACCTCAGCCTCCCAAAGTGCTGGGATTACAGGCATGAGCCACTGTGCCTGGCCTTTACTACCTATTTTTAACAAAGCCTTATGAATATTCCTGAAAGGAAAAAGAGTCTTTCTTCACAATTTCTTGTAAATTTCTTCCATGATTTACAAATGGACCCAAATCTATCCCTTGCAGAATTACTTTAAACGCCAGTAAAAACGACTTGGCATTTAACTGCTTTGAAAAGTCCCTATGATCAAGGTCAATGTGAAGTCATTTGAACAATGAGCTATCCAGTTAAATTCAGTGGAACCTGAGAGAGCCAACTTTAATCACTTAACTTTGAGAATTCAGAAACCTACAGCAAGTTAAGAGAGCTAGGGCCAACGCGTGTAGGAGTGGAAGCCAGGGTCAAGATTCCAAAGAGCTCTTCAATAGCTCCAAATGGTTCTTCTTTGTGAAGAATCTGCAGCTGGTGTGCAGATTATCAAATCAATCTTGTGTAAACCTTACAGGTGAGTGGTTTCAAAAGAAATCCCAGAGAAGTTTCTGGCAATGTTCTGGATACAAGTTAAATGTCCACCAGCCTCCTCCTTCATGCTTGCACCTAAGAGTAAAGGGAGACTGAGAACCTCCCGCACACACACAAGCCATGGAATGGGATGCTGAGAGGAGCATGAGGGATCACTCAGCCCAGCGCTTCCCAAAGTCTGGTCTGAAATGAAATTTTTATCAATCAGCCTACAGTGAAATGTTTAAAAGATGGCAGATAGGGACCTTTATATAAAAGTGAATGTATATTCCATTTCTAAAGGACTGATAGTCTAAAGTTATAGTTCTCTTACTTTTCTGGAGTTAAATGTCTTTTCTTTTATGAACTCTCTGTGAGCAACAAAATATGGAGAGAATGACACTGATGGTGGCAGGTGATACTGAGGATATTTTAAAACCCCTGGATTGTCAAAATAAATTTGGGGTACTTTTCCCAGGAATATCTGGTTCCTGAAATCCACAAATCTAAGGATACATTCATGTATTCCCATCCTTCCCTTTGTAAGGCCTGAATTCTCCTGCTGATGGAAGTCCGTCGAGAGGAGCACCATAACCAGACACAAAGTGAACAAAAGGAACACCGTGGGCAGATGTGACCAGAATCTGCATATAACATGGAGCCTGTGGCGCCAACCCAGCAGGTTGAAAAAGAGCTTAGTAACGAAGAAAAAACACCAGTGCTGCCACTGATGATAGTACTTCTGATAACTCAGGGTGAGAGCTAAACCACCGCAGAAATAAAGCTTCCAAGGCAAGAAACAGATGGGCAAATCTATCACGAAGAATAACATTATTATAAGATAATAAATTATGAATTATTATATCACAATGTGAATTATCACCTGAATAGGATAAAATGCACGTCCAAAATCCTCTAGACTTTGAATCTGTGAGAAAATGCTGCTGACATCTTTTTCCTTCCATTTTTTTTTTCTTCAAAGCAGCCCTGTAATCCCTTCATCTTTGTTACAAGCAGATAAAGATGAATGATTTGACCAGAAAGTGTTCTGAGTTCCTTGGACGTAGACAAGAAAAAATGCAATTGTCTATTTGTGATGGTCTTTTCAGGATTCCCAAAGAATCACAGCTATCTCAGGACATCAAACCATCAGGGCCCTAGAGTCTGAGCAAGCAACACACATCTTGGGGATGATGGCTGTGCAGAAAAGGCTCAGGAATGCCATCGCTGCCCTGGATCCTTGTACAGTATTTCAGGAAAAAGAACAGGAGCTGCAACAGTCAGTCACTCGGCAAACAGTAGGCACGGGATGCAGGTGTGAAAGCTGCCGACATCCTCATGACAGCTGGGCCAAGTCACACTGCCTAGACTCAAGACCTACAATAAAATGCTGCACTCTCTACTAGATAGAGTAGCTTCCAGTATTCTTCCTCTTACTACGGAAGAAAACCCATACCCACAGATTAAGAGTTGTAATAGAGTTTAAATAGGTGAGTCTTCTAATATGAAAAGCTTTCATCTTTCCCTCCCTTGGGTATGTTTTAAGCAATACAAAGTGATATTTGGCAGAAAAGAAAACCAGCAGTGAAACTTCGCTCAAGAGATTTACTGAGGTTCTAAATTACATTCTCCTTCTCCAGAAGCCCCTAGTACATTCAGTGGGTCTAGAAATTTCACTTTGTATTGCTGGTCAATACGATGCCTTCTCCTCCACATTTTTTCTTATAATTTGTTTTCTTACATTTAAAAATCTATATTAAATTAAGTCTGAGGGGAAACAGGGAAGAAAAAAAGAGCTTTGGTTACATATGCCTAAGGGCTAGAGCCATGAGCAAGTTTTGCTTAGCAGTAAGAGTGACAGAAGTATCTGCTTAATATCAAAGAGCAAGAGTCCTTCAGAAGCTAAAAATGTTGCCATTCTTGGCAACTGTCTTGCACAAGATTAGACCAGCTTACATTCTCTCGCCATGATTCCACCCTTCCATGTCTACCAACTGCCAGTGAAATAGGGTAAGTATGATTTAAAACTTCCCTAATGTTTTTATGGTTCAGCAGGGATTTAGGAATTATTTATGTAACTTAAACATTTACTTGAGGTAACAAGTGTTAAGATGTTGCATTGTGATTTATTCATGATCCTACTACTGTCCTTAAAAACTTTATCTGAATTTTTAAATTCATTTTATACTTTTAGTCAATCCTCATAATACATTATTAAATATATATATTTCAAGGAGGATGTAGTGACTTTAAAATGCAGGCATGGTAGACATATACAGAAGGGTATCCTTTAATCAAATAATACAAGACAGAGGAACCTGTCTAGCACTCAAGTAAAAGTAAAGGCTGCATTCAAACTACTACAAGTTAACATGAAAATTACATATACTTTATCTAAAACCCATTCTTGGCATCCACGCTCTAAATCTCATACAAAGGCATCTTTAAAATAAGATAACTACATGAAAACAGTTTACAATAAATGTAAGTATTTATCTCAAACCATTTCAGAATAACTTCTGAAACCTGGCTTAAAACCAAGAATCAGTCATTTTAGTATTTAGATACACAATATTTCTAATCCAAGAAGCACAGATGCCATAAGCACCAATAACAAAAACCACAAAGGCCACATGCCAAGAAGTTCGAGGCAGCACACAGCTCTTTGTTACTATCATGCTCTTCGTGCACACTTGTATAAGCATTTGCCCTTACCAACTACTTGAAACTCAGGAAAAGGATGCTCTGATCTGAATTTCACAAGAGAGAAGAAAAAGTCACACAGCTTATGTGAGCCATGGTTTCACTGACATTTAAGCTCACAGGGTCAAAACAATGAGATAGTGCAGTAATCACCACCAGAAACGTGGCACCATGTCGTACCAGACACAAGCTCCGTGCTCACATGTGCTCCCATGCAGAGAGCAAACATCTTCTCTCTAATTAGCATCAGAACCACCTACCTGGGGAGGCACTAAAATTCTGTGCTGATGGAAATTTAAATACAGCATCAGTGAACAGCCCTCCCCCTTGTTCATACTTGGCCTTCTACAGACAGGTAAGAAACCTAAAAAACATTCTACTCGCTTTTGAAATGAAGAAAAGTAGAAATCCAAACTCTAGGCAGATTTCTCCAACTGCCTCAGATAGTTTGATTCTAGTATTGTTTTCCAGAGAACAGTCTGTCTCACTCATTGAGGAAATCATAAGAGAAACGCAATTACAAAGACCTGCAACAGCAGAGCCTGCAAAAGACCATCACTCTAGTGTGGCCAGTCAATCCGGAATGTCATCATAGGGGAAACTTGATAGTTGGCTCCCAAAAATACTGCTCTTTCTCTGCCGGCTCAATCAATGGGCTAATTTCAAGAGAAACACCCCCAGAGAAGCCATAATCCATCCACGGTGCAGGAGATTCCACCGTCAGCCAAAGCCCTAACTGTTACACAGGACAAGTTGTATTTTCTCCCTGATTAAAATGTGCAGCCCATGATGGATACTTGATGCTAAAACAATTTGCATAACTAAGCTCAGCTTCTCATTATCAATCACTTACAGAGGAATCATAAAGTCACGCTTGGAAGCACAAATGGCTGAGAAAAGCATGACAATTTGCCAACTTAATATGATGATTTCCCATTTTCTGGGTGTTTCATCACTTTAATTTGACTCTGACACATGAGTGAAGGCCTGACCCAAAGAACTGGGGAAAGACATAGAACCACCATGAAAATAAAAAGGACTCCATTAGCACCATGCTCATTCCTCCGAAGCAATGTTTCTTTAAATCATGGACCTCTGCACCACCTGCAGCCCAATCTTCAATAGTGCTTGTTAGAGACAGAGTCCTCAACCCCAGCCCAGTGCTACTCAACTAGACTCTCAAGGGTCATAGGAGCCATCGAGGTCATCTTCTTCCCAGACAGGTAGATCAGCTGAATAGATACACCCCCATATACACACACACATATTGACACACACAGACACAGACACACACACATATACACAGACACAAACGCGTTTGCAGTCATTTTAAAGAATTTTAGATGTTATTTCAAACTTTAAGTCAAAAGTACAAATATAGTTTCATATTCTTCAAGAGCAAGTTGCTATGTCTATACTAAACAAAAACATCAACTATTGAAAGCTATCAATTATGTACATGGGAGCAAAATCAAATATTAAAATAAACAAAAAAGGACAATGCCCAGGAAAATAAGCTAGTGACCACAGACTTGGAACCAAGGTTCACATTGACCAGCCACCAATGTATGGGTCTCCCTCACTGGGAAAACACCCAATTTTTCCCCAAGGGAGGACTGAGGTGAAAATGCCCAATAGAACTAAGTAACTCCCTAGCATTTTAGGTGTGAAGATTCTGAGCGGGGTATTTTTGTTTAGTAAACTTAAAACCCTACAACTTCTTGATCAAGCATAGTCTCAGGCCCACACCTTTTTAATCTTCTTAATTTAGCCTGGTCACTGTTAAGCTATCATCATAGGGTTTTTAAACCCATGGTCTTCAGCTATTAATTTAATGTGTTTTAACTTATGTTAATTCAAACAATTAGGACTTGTTTGAAATTTGTTAAATAATTTTTAAAAAACAGAAAGAGCCTTTAAAAAGTTTTTTTGTCCCACGCTTACTAATATTCTCTTCAAATAAGACTGAGAACTAAAGTCTTCTAATTCTTTGCAGGTAACCAAAACCTGGATTGTAAATTATAGAACAATCTAAGCTTTACCCTAAGAAACTGGATTCAGGATCCCTCACTGTAGATCCTGAAACATCAGTTGAGCTACCACAAAACATTCTCACCACCTGCTCTGATCTATGATTCCATAGGGCATGGTACATCGATTTTGACATATTTACATCCTGGAATTGTTAATGGTAAATAATTGTTGTTATTGCAAAAAAGAAGCTAAGGCATCTTACCCCATGTCATTCTAAATATTCTGTCACCTCAAATAGACAAAAAGCTCATGTAATGTCTAGAACTCTCAGATTTGTTTTAGCTCAAAATATTGTACTGAACCCCAAGAATATTCTGTTTCCTCCAATGCCTGTCCTCCTACACAGGGCATTGCAGGAAATCGGGTGTTTTTTTTTAGAATGTCTTTTAAAGACATGAACAGTTTTCCGTGTCCTTTCCCATACTGAAGACCTCTGCTGGGCTGATGATTGGTGCTCTCAGGTGGCCTTGTTTAGCTCTGAGGACACAACAAAGGACTTCTTATTCCTTTCAGTGTTTGCATGGAACACTTCATCAAGCAGTTGGCTTTTAATTACTGAGAGGATACATTCTTATAGAAATGAACCCAACAGAACATTATGCCCTTATTTCATTATATTCTGAAATAGAATATTAAATTATGTGACTGCCCTTCGTTGACAAAAAAGCAACAGAAACTTCAAATGTGCATTCCAGAGATGGTGATTAACCGAACCAAGCCACCCACAATCCAACTTGGGTCTCTTGGTGACCAACATAGGCACTGGCACGACAGTGTGCTGGAGCTAAAGTCTTGCTTGTGAGCAGAGAGCAGCATCTTTAAACTGGCCTGCATGAGGACTGAATATAGTTCAAAAGTTAACCAGTGCCCTCTCTAACTGATCAGGCTGACAGTTGGGTTCAACATAATGGGAAAGAAACACAGTATTCACAATGACAAATAATCGGAACTCAACAAATACATGCTGAATAACTGAATGAAGTCAGGGTCTCAGATACCTGAGTATCCTTCAAGCACCTCCTACATCTCCACCAGTGAGATGTGCCCACATCCACCCCTGCTCAGTCTTTCAGTTCCACCACACCACCCAGGTACCCAGTAGGACCCAGGTAGCAACTACGAGGGCAGCAGAAATCTAGTAAATTTCAGCAGCTGCTCCTCCCCCACCGACCTGATGAGTCAGGAAGTCTGAGAATCAGTCTCTCGCCACAACACATTCCCACACTGTGGTCTAACATGATATACTGAAATCAGCTCAACCTTGCCTACTCCATAAAAGAGTGTAGAGAACAATCCCATTTTCCTTTTAATTTTCATGGACTTGCTATGATTAGCATGTAGTTTACAACTGTTACAGTATGAACTCATAATTGGTATGTTTCTTAGTGAGCATCCTGTGTTTGCTAATGTGTAGCGGAGGAGGTACAGATGGTTAGAATTTCACCTGAATGAATCTTCATAGATTTACAAGTAGGCAAAGTGGTAGAAGAGGAGAACCCAAGTTGTGGGGATATAATTAGTGATTCCTAGCCCATAGCTTCTGAATCCCAGAAAACGAACAGCACAGAGGCTGGGGGCTGAAAATCAACTTATATTAAAATAGATGTGGGGCTGAGCGCAGTGACCCATGTCTGTAATCCCAGCATTTCTGAAGGCTGAGGCAGGAGGATCGCTTGAGCCCAGGAGCTCAAGACTAACCTGGGTGACATAGCGAGAACCTATCTCTATAAGAAATAAAAATTAGCCAAGTGTGGTGGTGCATGCCTGTACCCTCAGCTACTCAGGAGACCAAGGCAGGAGGATCACTTGGGCTCAGGGGTTTGAAGCTGCAGGAAGAAAAGGTGACACCATTTCAATCCAGTCTGGGTGACAGAGTGAGACCCTATCTCTAAACCATTTTTAAATATAAAAATACAAATTAGTCCGGGCGTGGTGGCTCAAGCCTGTAATCCCAGCACTTTGGGAGGCTGAGACGGGCGGATCACGAGGTCAGGAGATCGAGACCATCCTGGCTAACACGGTGAAACCCCGTCTCTACCAAAAAATACAAAAAACTAGCCAGGCGAGGTGGCCAGCGCCTGTAGTCCCAACTATTCCGGAGGCTGAGGCAGGAGAATGGCATAAACCCGGGAGGCAGAGCTTGCAGTGAGCTGAGATCCGGCCACTGCACTCCAGCCTGGGCGACAGAGACTCCGTCTCAAAAACAAAAAAATATATAAATATATTTATAAATATATTTATATACATGTATATAAATATATTTTTATATATAAATATATTTTTATATATGTACATAAATATATTTTTATATATGTATATAAATATATTTTTATATATATGTATATAAATATATATATAAATTTTTAAGTAAATTTTAAAAACATCTATTTTCAGAAGAATGTAGAAGCACTTTGCAGCACCTGTGAGACATTCTTCTGCTAAGATGTGTTTTTTCCTCACTGGTGAGCCTACTCCAGGCAAACCTAGGAAGACAGGAGTACAAAGCTCACAATACACTTGCAGCCAAGGAGCAGAAAGAAACGGTGTCTGCTAATACCCTCTTATGTCTAAGGCCAGAATTCCTCAGCCTCGGGCTGTATGAGAACATTTACAAGGCTTGATACAACACCTTTAATGACACTGTGGGTTTCTCCATAAAGGCTCAAGGTGGGAACCAACAAATTGTAACCGAGTGGGAGGCTTGTAGAGGACCTGAAAGATTTGAAACAGAAAAGGGACTGGATTTTAATAAGGAACAATCCGTTTTCCTGGGGACAAAGCCTGTAGACCAGCTTCTGAGAGCCCTGGAAGACAACTGCTTAGGAAACACAAGGAAAGCTGGAAGCAGGAAAGAATGCAGAAAAAAGTTCCTGAATTTGATGAGCTTGCAGCTCTGTTATAACCTTCTCTAGATAAAGATGAAGCTTAATCACCGAAGCTCTCCTGCACATTAGTGGAATGTTTAGAAACAAAAGATGAGACAGCATGTGAGTTACTTTTACATGTTTGCATTTTCTATAATTTCTTCATTTTGATCTCCCTCAGCAGACTAAAGGTAATCACTTAAATATATAACGTCTGAAAATATAAAACAACAAAAATTTTGCACATTTGGGAAATAGAGAAAAGGAAGAATCACTCACAAAACCATGACTCTACTGGGAAATATCTATTATGATGTATTTCTTCTTTTTCATACATGTTTAATTGAAGTCATTTTGTATATAAAATTTTTATTCTTATTTTTCCATTACTATCATGTTCAATTTTTTATGTTATAATAATCTTCAAAATCATCACTTTTAATGACTGGAGAATTCACCAAGGGAATGTATCCCAATCTCTGAGCACATAAGATGTTTCCAATTTTCCACTATTATAAACAAAGCTACAATCAACAACTTGTATGTAGAGGATTTGGTTTTGTTTTGTTTTTGAGAGGGAGTCTTGCTCTGCCGTGCCCAGGCTGGAGTGCAGTGGCGTGATCTCCACTCACTGCAACCTCCACTTCCCAGGTTCAAGCGATTCTCCCGCCTCAGTCTCCCAAGTAGCTGGGACTACAGGTGTGCGCCACCATGCCTGGCTAATTTTTTTGTACTTTTAGTAGAGACAGGGTTTCACCATATTGGCCAGGCTTGTCTCGAACTCACGACCTCAGGTGATCTGCCCGCCTCAGCCTCCCAAAGTGCTGGGATTACAGGTGTGAGCCACCATGCCGGCTGCAGGTTTTCTTTCTTGTACTAGTTCATTAGGATGCATTCCAAACGGGACACTGAATCATTAGATATCCCACGTTGACTGATCTTTGGATTACCTGCCAAATTGCTCTCCAAAGTTTTAAACTAACTTTCTATACAACCAAAAACAAATACAATACAACCCAAAACATAGAAGAGTATGTCTTTGCCAACCCACATATTGTTCTCATTGATGATTTCTTTTCAAACTGTAGCTTCTTTCCATTTTTTTTAATTCGATTGAGGCTGGCCTATTTCTATATGTTGATTAGGTACATTTCTTCCACATTGTCTACTCACGTTCTTCGCCCATTTATCTACCATTTCTCAATTTGAATAAGCTCTTTGTATAACAAATATATTTATACTTGATAATATTTCAGGCAAATATATTTCTCACTTTGGCTACATTTTGTTGACATACATTTATTTTCATGTAGTCAAATTCCTTGATCACTTCTAGTGCTTGAAAGTCATCTGTCATCCAGGAGCTTCATAAATATTACATTTATTGTCTTTTTTTCTTTTTTTTTTTTTTGAGACAGAGTTTTGTTCTTGTTGCCCAGGCTGGAGTGTAATGGCGCGATCTTGGCTCACCGCAACCTCTGCCTCCCGGGTTCAAGCGATTCTCCTGCCTCAGCCTCCAGAGTAGCTGGGATTACAGGCATGCGCCTCCACACCCGGCTGATTTTGTATTTTTAGTAGAGACAGGGTTTCTCCATGTTGGTCAGGCTGGTCTCAAACTCCCGACCTCAGGTGATCCACCCACCTCAGCCTCCCAAAGTGCTGGGATTATAAGTGTGAGCCACCATGCCCAGCCATTTAAATTCTGTTTTCTTCTGGCTTTTCTAATGTTTGATTGCATTCCTGCTGTTAATTTACTATGTAATCATGCAGAATTTGGGTACATCCTAGCAGGTATCAGCCTACATAAATGTTTCCCAAATCTCAAACCAGCTTATTCAATGCCGAATAAGTCCATTCAGATTGATCTGTGCTATTTCCTTTGCCATACACATGCTTTCCATTCAAGTGTGAGGTCAAGGGATATCTACAGACAAGGGGTATACACATATGCATATGTTAGGGTCAGCTTCCAAGTTCCTTTATAAATTTAGCCTCTCTCTCTCCTATGTTAAGGATGAAAACTAAAAAGCGCTTTCTTTCCCACACATTTTTGGGAATTGGGTATATATGGGGTAGAAGATTGCGGCAAAAATTGAAGGGAAGAAGCGTATGGGGGTTCCCTGGGAATCTTTAGGGAGGGGTCAGGGAAACCAGCACACGAGGGCATTTGCCACTCAAACACTCCACGGGGTCGCCACCTCCACTCACGCCTCCAGAGCAGTTCCCTTTCACACAGGCACTCCTCAGGCTGCTGGACATGGGCAGTATCTGCCTCCTCACTTTCCCAATTCCTCCACACAGCCAGTAAGTGCCAACTGAGTGCCCACCATGTGCCAGGCACTGTTGTAGGCTCGGCAAAAACACCACTGAACAAAGACCCTGGACTCTCGATTGGTGACAAATATTCCCAAAGATTACACTGTGGCCTTCATGTAATTGCAGCTGTTGCCTACTGATTGCTAAGCGCCAGGCATTTGGCTTCTTTATTCACATCCATGCAAAATCATCTCATTTAATCTTCAAGACAACCCTTGGGCTGTGTTAACACCATTAAGAGTTTACAAAAAAAAAAAAAAACCAGAGGCTCAGAAGGGCCACATGCCTACACAAAGGCGTTAAGTGACAGAACTGTACCCACACCAGGCCTGTCGGGTCCCACAGCCTTCCACTACATGGAGAGCAATAATTTTGCAGAGATTAACATGGATGTGCTGACTACCTGGGATTCATTCTCTAACTCCAGCAATCATTGTTAAATGGACAATTAATCCACATACTCTCACACGAACATTTTAGAAGTACTACATTCTATCACATAGGACTTCCCATTGTATGTACCCCCTAACTCCAGAGGGTTCCTTTCTCTACTTAATGCCACAGCACTGGGAACCTGCCCCCCTTAGGGCCCCAAACAGAGACACTGTCCAGCAAGGAGCCCTGCCCTCCACCAGCCTGGTCCCTGCCCTGCAGATGTTTAACCATCTTTACGTGCCGGCTCTCCCCAGCAAGCTGATAAGATTCCCTGACAGACTGGTTACCATCATGATAAGAACAGCATTTGTTACTGATGTAACTAGCAAGGAACTGTCTGCCTCACACTGACGAGGTTCTGTTCTCAGGCCAAGCCACGGCTATCCAGCACAGCCCTACAACAGGTACCATGCAAAATGAGGGATGCACACTGTCACACTGTACCCGACATGTAACCTCCAGTGTTTGCAAAAACTGAGTGTGACAGGAGGAGAGTTGACATATATATGAATTTTCTCTAAAAGCAGTGTAGAATGACTTGTCCTAGTTCTTCCAATATCCAGCACGCACAGGGAAACATCTGAGGGGGATGGATGTGAGGAGGGTGCGGTCAGTCAGACTCCAAACATCCAGGGATAAGCCTCGTGCACGTCCCCCACTAGGCTGACACGCAGCACGTGGCGATGTTTTGCTAAGGTGCACTCTACTGCTGCCACCTTGACTGAAGGCCCGATAGCCCCTCCCCAGCCGCATTTTCCACGTGACACTGGGTTTCAGAGGAGTCTGAAAAAGCCAAGACCTAGGTCTCCTTTCCAAATCCCACATTCCAGCCTGGTGATGGTACCTGACGTCTCAGGGGTTCTCTGCTCACATCATTTCAGACACTATCCTCTTAGGAGCAAGAAAGTCAAACAACCTGATTCCTACAAAAAGCTGGCAAAGGAGTGACTATTAGAAATGCTGCCTCATTTCTCCTCTAGCAATTGAGTCATTTGCATGTTTTCACAGAAAATGAAAATAGTTATCAGGAAAAAAGAAACAACAGTATTTGTTTAAGGGAGGAGGACCCTCAATAAAATCTAGAAATTGTATTTTGATTTTATCTCCAAATGGAAGCTCTCCCTACAGATGGCAGAACATCATAGCACATGGCAATTAAGCAAATTCTAAATCCATCCTGCCAAAGATTATCTACCACTTTGTCTAACTGATCACAACTAAATGTAATATAAATCAATCCCTCCCTCCAACACTGCCTCAACCCAAGCACAAGGTTCTGCAATAAAAGTCGGCAGGATGGAGTGTATTGATCCGCAAGATTAATTCTGAAATAAAACCCAACAATCTGCCTCTCTCTCTCATCGGGCTTCAGGGGAACATGCTACAGGAAGGGCTTCCCCCCACCCCCGTCTGTGGATCCTGGTCATCCCTCACAAACTTTGTCCCTGAACAACATACGCATCTCCCATATTCTACCCTTTCTCCTGTATGTTTCTCTGTGCAGCTCCTTAAAGAAACACAGCCTTTCTTAAATCAGTCCCAGGATGATCTACCCCATCATCCTGCACAAGTTCAATATGTTTTGCAAAAATATAACTTTACCTCTGTCGTTAAGTCTAATAATGGATACTTCTACTCCGCTTGACACTGAGTTCTGCAAACTCATGAGAGCCTTCATTACCGTAGCTTAGAAAGCTGGCAGATGTCCACACACATAGGGCCTAAGCAGCCAGCACACGCCTAATTCCCCAGTCCTAGAAAGTAAAGGAGCATTCAGATAGGGCCAGCTTATCTGAATGGGGCTGTAAACACATTTTTCCACGTAAGTGACAGGACTGCAAGGATGAAGTTCCTGAGTTAGTCCCCAAAGTTCTTTTGTTCATTACGTCTCTGAAGAACGCAGCCATGCCTGCCTACTGTGGGGACTGTCTTCAGACATCCAACTAGGGACGATGCCACCAGCAGCCCACAGTTCCCACTGGGCCCCAGCCACCCCTGTAGTACCAATCACTTAACAGGGCAACACAGGGTCAAGTCCAACCTGGTTCTAGCCCCACTGGGCCTCAACTTCTCCTTCTGTAAAACGCAGCCAGCAGCATCTAATTCAGGATGTTGTGGAGACAGCAAATGTCATGACCGCACAAGGCCTCCCATGTAATTATCTACTTCCTCCTTTCCCCAAAAGCAGCCTGTCTTGAGTACTTGCCATCTCCTGCTACCAAAGTACTCTTGCTTCCCTTCCTGGAGGGTTACCCCACTTGTTGGCTGTCTTTACCGTCCCCCACTCCTCTCTCCACCTGAGTGGCAGCTCAGTTCAGGGAGTGTGCCCTAGAGGAGGAACTGACAGATCTGACCTCAACTCTAGCTGTCCCGTTTTCTCACCTGGCAAAACTCACCCTTTACCTGAACTTCATCCCCACCCACCTGGTCACTCATCCAGCTAAATCTTCCCTGTTCTTCCAGATTTTGCAGGAAGCTCCCGACAAACATACACCCTACTCCCTGTCCCCTCTCCACACAACAGTCTGAATTACGGGTTCCTCCTTCATATTCCGATAAGCCTTGTACACATGCCTCTGGAGAAATTAACACATTCTATTTCAAAGTATATGTCCCCTCTCTAAGTGCTAAGTTTGAGGGTGGGGGATAGATGGTGGGCACATGCTATAATTTTATTGTCAACTTCCAATGCACCAAATCTTCAAAACACATTTGATGTTGCCGTAGATAATGACAATGATGTTCTGCCTGTCCTGCCTGCCTGGGAGGTAGTGGATGAAGAATGGGAGGAAGGAGAGCCAGGGACAGAGTAGAGATACAAGTTTAAGTAACTATATGAAAGAACTCAGCCAACTAGTAATTGTTATGTAATTAGTATAGTTTTGTCCAGCAGGTCAGTGAAAAAGACAAATTTGCAATTCCAAGCTTTTTTCTTTAGACATGGGTTTAATTCCTGAGCCAGAACCCCAGTATAATATACTTACATAAACTAAAAATCTGATATAAGGTAGAAAAGTCTTTCAATCCTACATACCTTCATTCAAAAATCCTTCCTGTAAAATACTTTCAACTTAAGGGAAGCTACACATCCTCAAACTCCCAAGCATATGAAGACCCAGCCTCTCAGGGAAAGGCACATTCCCACTCACAGGCTTTCTCCTTCTCATTTTTCAATTAGGTCAAATCCCTCTACTTTATATCCAGAGCACCACACAGCTCTCCTGCATGGTACCTACTGCTGTTGCAATCGTACACTTGGGATTTTAATGAGATTTAAAACAGCAGGGGCCAAGCGTGACTTTATACACCACAGTGTTCTTAGTGCCCAGTCCAGGGCTCAGGGCATGTAGCAGAGACTCAAAACGATTTCTGGAAAGAATGGAAAGGTAGATGGCTGGATAGATGACGATGGGTAATGCTGGAAATACCAAAGTGAACCTGTAAGGTAAGATTCTGTGCAGAACACTGGAGCAAACTTGAACATAAGTAGGCATCTCTCCTGACCTTGATTTATTTATATTCTCATTCCCTAAGTACTTTCTTACATAGTGATCATCAAAGCTCCATTAACATGTCCTTCAGTGCTTCCATATTACTATGTCAAATGTATTTCCATTCCCTTCTGTATTTATTAAACACTTGAAAAGGGCAGTTCTGTAGTTTGACTTTCAAAACCATTATCTATTTCTGCCTTTTCCCCAAAGGCAGCCTGTTCGGCTGCCTCTTGATAGGAAAACCCTCTTTCTTCTCGGATACCTCACTCCACATGTGTAGTATCTTTACCTTTTCTTTCAAGAACCAACTTTGTTCTTATCCGAGTCTCTACTCCATTTCCCACATGATCATCTTCCTAAAACCTGATCTCTGATCTTCCATCCCTCCAGGAAGTTCAGGAACCCTATGACTTTAGCCTTTCAAATTTTTAAAAAGAAGAATCACTAGTTGGATGGGCATGTTTCTACATTTAAGAAGACTTGCCTTTGTCTTCCAGAACTATCATCTTCACAAATTTTCTCAGTTGGTACAACATTCCCTGTAGGAAGCCACCAATTCTATACCTGAGATGGTTCTTTGCAACAGTATTAATAGCTACTGTAAATTAAATTTAACTTGTCTTAATACACTCAATGCCAAGGTCTTCCCCTGCCAGGTAAAGCAGGCAAATGGGCAATCAGTCCCTTCAGGAAACACCAGCTCCCCACTTCCTTAGAGAGTCTAGGGTGAATCTGCTCAGCCGCTCAGATGTTTTGATTTAGTGGCTACGAAGCTGTGTTAGCACACTAGAAATGACACGAGTCTCTCTCTGCACAAGTGCCTTGCTTTTTTGGTTTGGAGTTTTCGTGGAGTTTCTTGTGGGAGAGGTTGTTTGGACATATTGCAGCTTAACAAAATCATAGCAAAAAGCAAACAAAGATGTGAAATAGTACTCTTTATTTTGGCGGGGGGTGGGGGGGCGCTTCTGTTCTATGGCCAGTGAAAAAGAGTCATTTTTTAAATCCTCCTTAGGCCATTTTCAGTTTGTTGGCTAGCCATAAATGTACAACTTGATATTCCGTAAACAAATTTGTCAGAGAGATTTCCCCAGATAAGCGGCAGAGTTCTGCAAATCTGCAGATGCACACAACTGCAAACATCAGCACCACTGCTGGTGTTGCTGGCAAAGTGACAACAGAAGCCCTGTTTCCAGCTGATGGCCCGTTATTGCTTGGGCTTCCAAGATCCTGCCAGGTTCCCCAGTGGGTCTATCTGTTCAGCCAAGTGCCAGGCCCTTGGAGACACCCAGTCTGACCAGCTATGAACTGCAGCCTCAGGATGTGTCAGACTGAGCATGCATCCCACATTGTTGGCTGCATTTGGGCCTCGCCAGTGCTAAAAAAAGATTTTATGGACAATCTGGGACTTCCCTACATATGCAGCTAGCCGTTTACTCAAACAATACTTAGTGTGCCTAAATGTGCACTGTGTCCAGCTTTGCAAGTCAGCAATCTTCAAACTGGAGCTCACAGACACATTTCAAGGGTGCTCATTTTAAGGGAATCAGTTTACAGAACCTTACATTCTATTTGTACTTCTTCCTAAAATTGTTCTGCCTGGGAACATCTTTTCTCTCACAACTACCCTTCGCATCCTGAATCTTTCCAGGGTACATAGATGTGGGGTATAAAACCTTCCAGTGACAATCATCAGAGAAACGCAAATCAAAACCACAATGAGATACCATCTCACGCCAGTCAGAATGGCGATTATTAAAGACAAGAAACAACAGATGCTGGCAGGGCTGTGGAGAAATAGGAATGCTTTTATACTGTTGGTGGGAATGTAAATTAGTTCAACCATTGTGGAAGATAGGACGGTGATCTTTCAAAGACCTCGAACCAAAAATACCATTTGACCCAGCAATCCCATTACTGGTATATACCCAAAGGAATATAAATCATTCTGTTACAAAGATACATGCATGTGTATGTTCAGGACGGGACTATTTACAATAGCAAAGACATGGAATCAACCCAAATGCCCACCAATGATAGACTGGATAAAGAAAATGTGGTACATATACACCGTGGAATACTATGCAGCCATAAAAAGGAATGAGATGATGTCCTTTGCAGGGACATGGGTGCAGCTGGAAGCCGTTATCCTCAGAAAACTAACACAGGAACAGAAAACCAAACACCAAATGTTCTCACTTATAAGTGGGAGCTGAACAATGAGAACACACAGACACGGGGAGGGGAACAACACACACTGGGGCCTGTCGGTAGTGGGGCAGTCTAGGGGGAGGGAGAGCGTCAGGATAAATAGCTAATGCATGCTGGGCTTAATACCCAGGTGATGGGTTGACAGGTGCAGCAAGCCACCATGGCACACGTTTACTTATGTAACAAACCTGCACATCCTGCACATGTATCCTGGAACTTTAAATTTAATTTTTAAAAAATGACTAGTGCCTGTGGGATGATAGAATTCTGCTACTAAAAAATAATCCATTAAAATAAAATAAAATTAAAAACTTCCAGTGACAAAACCACAATTCCTCTTGGCATATCAATAAAGATTGGTATATTTATCTGTTGGGATCTAACAAAAAAGAAAGAATCTACTTTATTTGGCATAGAGGGAATTACTGCAAGGCACTGATTAAACCAATGAAGGAAGAGTTGGTAAACCAGCTGGGAACCTCGGAGAAACACCAAGATGAGTAAGGGATGGAAGCTAGCACCACTCCTGAGCTAAAGGGACAAAAGGAGGAGATGTGTCACCAGAGCATCCCCAGGAGGGAGGTGGAACCACCATGAGCCCATCCAGTGGGAGCTAGAACTGCCAGGAGACTAAGCTGCTACTGGACGCCTCACGGAAGTCAGGGAGAGGGAGGGAAGATATTCTCTGGCTCCTCCCACTGAGAGTCTCTCAAATTACCCGGGGATCAGATTCTACTGGCTAGACTGAAAAAAGGGATATAGTGGGTTTTATTTCTTAAATGTCAATGTTTACAATAACCTAGGGATTACTTCGCAACTTTTAAAATTTATGAGGAACCAATGGAACTTTCAAAAATGGGCAGGTATATATGATTTTTCAAGGCTTTTTAGGAGGTACATGAGTAAAAGTTTAAAGATCTCTGTGCTGGGAAATACAAAGAGAGAGAAGAGCTATCCCTCCCTAAATGTGTTCATGGACTAACAAGGCAGAGTGGAAAAGGCAAGACTGAGCTGTGGCTCCTGAGAGGGCTTCACACTCAGACAACTCTTACAAATCTTCTGGGAGGCAAGGATTGCTGTCTCTGTTTTACACATGTGGGAACAGAATCTCAGCAGGTCATTAAGCTGCCAAAGGCCAAGTTTGTCAGCGACATAACTAGAAGTAAAAATCAGACATCTTTAGTTCCACAATTTCTTTGTGGAGAGAAATGACTCCCTGGTTTCAGATGCACAGAAGCAGCATGTTATAAAATACTCCACAGGAGTGTCTCCCTGACTGTAATGTGCATACAAATGACCTGGGATTCTTGTTCAGATGCAGATTATGATTCCAGAGGTCTAGGGTGAGTCTTGAGATTCTGCATCTCCAAAAGCTTCCCAATTGATGCCTCATTTCAGACCATGCTTTGAATAGCAAGTCCCTCAAGCAGTGGACACTAAGCTTTCTCAAGTGGACAGCCCTAACTGTAAGAAGCTTTGAGCATGCATACCCCAATACAAGTATACTTGTTTATTCATGCATTGTAGATTACATGTATTCTGACCAGTAACTACTGCAACAAGCCATCCTATACAGATAGCACAAGATACACTGTTAAAATAATAGCTATGAATCCATATTTCAAATAATCTTCTTTATGATCTTGAATTCTTTGGCCAACTTCTTATCTAGTAGGATTAGGTTATCATTTGTTTTTATTTGGCTAAGGCAATTCTCACACAAACAGTAGTAGAAGGAACAGAAATTCTGCCATCTCTTTGATGCTCATTTGCACTTTTACTTTCTAATATGATGGTCAATCTCTGGTTTTTAAGCCACTTCTCTATTTTGTGAAGGTCAATTTGGTTATAAAAAGATAACGTATGCCGGGCGCGGTAACTCACGCCTGTAATCCCAGCACTTTGGGAGGCCAAGGCGAGCGGAACATGAGGTCAGGAGATCAAGACCACCCTGTCTAACACAGTGAAACTCCATCTCTACTAAAAATACAAAAAACAGTAGCTGGGCTTGGTGGCGGGCATCTGTAGTCTCAGCTACTCAGGAGGCTGAGGCAGGAGAATGGTGTGAACCCGGGAGGCGGAGCTTCCAGTGAACCAAGATCGCACCACTGCACTCCAGCCTGGGAGACAGCGAGATTCCGTCTCAAAAAATAACAATAATAATAATGTAATTTGTAAATCTACTTAATCCCGTACACATACGCGACAAAAAGGACAAAGGTATGAAGGTGTCACTGTTTCCCCTCCACGCAATGGACCTTCCACCAGCTGCCTCAAGACACCTCGGTTCAGAGCCTTACAGGTTGCCCAAGAGAGGCCAACTTGTCGGTCCTTACAGCAAAATATAATAAAAGCTTAGTTTCTGTCTCATCAGCCAACCCCAGCAGAATTTTAGGAGCCTCCAAGGCATCTACTCCGGCCACTGCCATTCTAGAGAAGAGGAATATGTAACCAGTAGGAACATGGAGAACAAGAGATCACTTTCACAATTCAACATGCTGCTGCTTTCAGGATCAAACACATTTTCAAAAAGTTAACAAAAGCATAATCAGTAGAGAAAACATTTCAGATAGGACTTTTTACCTCTTGAAAATTAAACTCCTCTCCTATCACACACTCATACACTGAACTGTCCCCTCCCTTTCCCACTTTTCAAGATTTAAATCTCTTCCAACCAGATCCAACACGAAGGCATCTGAGACAACAGAACATTTAAGTAACTGTTCATTAGAATACAATCTCAGACCTTTTTCAGATCATCAGATGCCATCCATCCACAGGAATCTGGCATGAAAAGTTTTTTCCAAGGAATGTATGTATGTATGTATGTATGTATTCAAGACAAAGTCTCACTCTGTCACCCAGGATGCAGTGCAGGGGCGTGATTCACCTCCCAGGTTCAAGCAATTCTCTCTCCTCAGCCTCCAGAGTAGCTGGAACTACAGGGGTGTACACCACACCTGGCTAATTTTTGTATATTTAGTGAAAATGGGGTTTCACTATGTTGCCCAGGCTAGTCTCGAACTCCTGACTTTGGGTGATCCACCCACCTCGGCCTCCCAAAGTGCTGGGATTACAGGCATGAGCCATTGCACCCAGCCTTTTTCCAAGGAGTTTAAAAATTCTGTAAATTAGTGTTGCTCAGAAACAAATACATTTTTAGCCTCTCAAAACAGAGTCCTGGAAGACCATTAGCCTCCCTTTTCACAAACTGTTGAAGACAGACCTCCCAGCTACTGTCCCCACACCATGTCTGTATTACTTTCACTCACTTTTTCTTCTAACAGATATTTAACGAGTGCCTCCTGTATACCAGACCCCACCCAAGGTGTGGGGAAACAGCAGAGAGTAAGAGCCATACTGTCATCCTCCCAGAGCTTCCATTCCAACTGGAAAGACAGACGAACAAAGGAGTATGTAATGTAGGGAGAATGCTCTGAAGAAAATAAGAATAAAAAGGACAGGGAAGGCAGAGGGGCACCAGATAGTGTGATTAGGTGAGGCCCCTCTGAGGACGGATATTGAGCAGGTGGAGAGGAGCCAGCCCTGTACTAAATAGAAGGGAGGAATCCTGCAAGCAGAGGGCATGGCAAATGCAACCCCTGAGACAGGAAGATGACTGAAGGCTCTAAGAACAGCAAGGAGGCATCAGGAGTGAGGGAGAGTGGGAGAGATGTGGGGTTCAAGTCCTGGTGTGATGGAAAGCAAATGTGAACAGGAGAGGGCTATCATCTCACTTAGGTTTTAAAGACTCACGCTGGCTCCCGTGTGGAAAGTAGACTTCAGGAGGGAAGAGTGGAAACAGCACACCCCTACGATGCCATCTCCTCCAGGAAGCAGTGCCCCAGGCCAAGCTGGGCGCTGAGTCCTGCTCAAGTGCTCCTACCCACTCAGGTATATCCCACAGGGCAAGCGGTGGAAAGTGACACTTCGGGGGTTCTCACTTGCACAAGCCCCTTCAACATACACATTCATCTCTCTACCTCCTTTAGTAATTTTGCATATTTTTTAAGGAGGGCCTCTGGAACTGTGTGTGCTTCAGGACTCTGGTCAGAGTCCTTTTCAGCAGGTACCAGAAGTACCCGATCTATACTCATCTATATTTCCTCTTAGACTCTGAGTGCCTGGAGGGCAAGGATCATATCACATCCACTTTCATATCTCTGACACCTGCATAGTGCCCAATTCATTGTAGTCACTCAGTACATAGTTTCTTAATTATTTGCATATACATGTGATGATTTGTTTTTGAAACAGGTTCTCTGATTCCTTTTCTTTGTGGATCAGCAATACTATGGCTTTGGGAACCACTGGTCACTTAAAATGAATTTCATCACGGTCAATGGACAGATGTATGTGCTTACATAATGGCATTTAAAAACACAATTCTGAATGTTTCAGAATCACCAGGCCTGCATTTGAATTATGCAAATGTTACAGATTTCTTATTCCTCTTAGGTCCACTCCAGACATTTTTATCACTTTTCTCTACTTCCTATACCAACATAAGTAAAGGCCTTACTGCTAAGAAACAAGACAAAATAGAGTATAGAGACAGCCCTCAGAGACACCTCAAAGCCTTACAGAACAAACAAGCTTCAGGCAAGAACAAGCTTCCATCCTTTTCAGAATATGTTTTAACTTGCAAATAAATGATCATCCTCATTTAACAGGGATATTCCCCTCCTTTCTGGCAACTGAAAGATACATTCAGCTGCACACAAAAAGGGGAAATTTTCATCTAAAAATAAATGAAACCATGGTAAACAGGCAACTGAATTCTGAATGCAAAAATCAAGGTAAATTTTCTCTACCCAACGATCTCGTATGAATAGAAAACAAGTGATTGTAATAAGAACAGGTATAATAATGAAATTTTATACCCAGCATGAGATTTTAATTTTAATATATCTGTCTGAGTTTTGCTATAAAATGAATCAACTGTCTAAAGACCAGTCTCCAGGATGGTTTAGAGACATCCTTAAGACATCCTGCACAAAGAATGAAAGTTCTCTGTAACAAAATTAAACTTCATTTTTACAAGTCCCTTCTCCCTCTACTGTTTAACACTTCAGTGTTAAGCATACCCTCTGGGCAATTTATGTTTTTAATATTGCTCTTGTAAATAGTGTTGATCAGAACCCACTGCTGCTGGGAATTCTACACAATATTGCAAAGTTCTGAGTTGAATCTAGAGAGAAGGTGCCTGGTGAGACTGACAGAATGCTTCGCCCAGCAGGGTTGTTGCTGGCCAATTAGCCAAGCTTGGCCCCTCTCCCTGAATTTGCCACGAGCCAAGATCAGAGCACAAGAAGAGACACAACACCTTCCATGTTGTACCTGAACCCTGAGAAAACAGGGCTGGCTTTATTCCACCTGTGTCCAAAAACTGGGACGGGGCCCTATACAGAGGAGAATGTATCTCTAATGTCAGGATGGCATTTACATTTTTGTCTATTTCTAGAGCTTGTGGACAATATAAAAGTACTCCTTCAGGTCCCTTTCTTTGTCCAGGTAAGTACTATCAGAACATTCAAAGGCACCTTACACCAATGAGCAGACTGCTGCGTACAGTCTCTCTGTCAGGCGTCCATCCAATGGGCCCTGATGAACCAAAGGGAGATGCTCTCCCATCCTTATGGCCTGTTCCAACAACCACGAAAAGATGAATTTGTCCCATTCATTGTTTTGAAGCACCTGAGGTTTCTATAGAATGAAATCTGATAAACCATGACAGTACCTTGTTTCCTGGATTCGGAGGGGGTAAGAGGGGAAAATCGGGTTGTTAAAGACTTTTCATGCAGGAAAAACTTGGGAAGGGCTTCATACAGGCTGCTGAACTTGAGCTGAGTCTTAGAAAACTCAGAGGTAGAGAGGAGCGGGAAAACAGCATTCGAGACAGAAGAACGTCATGGTCAATGAGAGGGAGGCAGCACAAGGCATGTTTAGAGGAGAATAAGGAAAGTCTGGCTGGGGCAAAGGGTTCAAGTAGGAAAACGGTGAGAGAGAAATTGGGAAGTCAAGCACTTAGCTTTCCCAGCAGAGCCAGCACAGATGGCGTCCACGGGGCAGTGCAAGGTAATTTCTGAGCTGGCTGTAGTTATATCTGTCTGTGCCCCTAGCTGCAGGTAGTGCTGCAGTGAAGCTCAGTTTCTAGTTCTCTAAGGACTCTGTATGATGCCCACTTATTTTCCTATTACAGGTTTGTGTTGAGTTTGCTTTTTGGTGCAGCTGTTTGCTTAGAGCATATTCCTCTGTGGCTCTAGACCAACTGGGCTTTCATGAACTTCTGCCATGTTTTTGCCTGTTCTGCTTCGCAAACAAGCTGATATTAGAGTTGATGACTTTCTATCTTCTCCCTCTTAGAGATCCAGGTGTCTGACCTAAAACTTGCTTTGAATCTTTGAAATGACTCTCATAAACTCTGGCACATATTTTCCATTTATCTAACTCTGAAAGTACAAAAGGAGTGTTTGGAAAACAAATAAAACACTATTATCTCCAGGAATATATGCACTCAATCATTCAACCACAAATACATATGAATTGTGGACTAGGTTACAGGGTCTGTACTAGACACTGGGGTTACATTATTAGTAAAGTTCTCCAAAACATGCTAAGCGATCATCAAAACTATTCACCTGATGGATTAAATCATAACAAGGCTGTTATAAGAAGACCATGCAGCAATATGGGCTATTCATCCAGATTAGGGTTTCTCAACTCTGGCACTACTGGCATTTGGGGTTGTAAGATCCTTCGTGGGGAGCTATCCCATGCATTACAGGATGACGAGCAGCATCCTTGGCCTTTTCCGGTTAGACGCTAGTTGCACAGCCAAAAATGTCTCCAGACACTGCCAAATGTCCACTGGGAGAGTGGGCAAATCCTTGTAGGTTGACATCTAGACCATTCGGGCCAAAAATATCTCTTCGTCAACAGCAGAGGGGTTGGCAGGGAATAGGGTGGGGTTAGAAATAACAATTATTATTATAAAGTGATAACAGGAATGTTTACTGAAAGACTCTTCTAAGTTAATTTTCTTTGAAACTCAACAATCACATCCCTTGTTACTGAAAATACTTCTGATTTATATTCATCTCTTTTCCTACCACATTAGATACCACTCACACACCAGGTACCACTAACATTACAACAAGCTTGTTTTTATTATTTAATCCATAAGATAAGTAGTATAATTTAATCCTTTTGACTATTATCGTTCTTATGGTATCTAATACTATTTTTCAGAAGAGCAATTACTGTCATACAATATTACGGATATAAAACATCACGATCAAACCAATATTGGCTGACCCCCATACATATGAACCATGAGTGGCTTAGGAAGGATGGAGAAAAGGGGCTTGTGAGTCCCACCTCTTTGTTTCCCCATTAACATTCCTTTAAACTATTTTTCTGAAGTTGTTTGTATATTGGGCTATCCCAATAGATAGTAAATTCTTGGAAAGCCGAAACCAAAGTTCATTCCTTTTGACGTTCTCAGCATCTGGCACAGTGACTATCACAAAGCAGGCATTCTATATATATATAATATATAATATATAATGCATATACAATTATAATGTATATAATATATAATGTATACATAACATATATTTTATATATTATATATATATATTCCTGAACTAGAAAAGGAGTGTGTGACAGGAAATGTGGATAAAACACATAGTGTGGGAAGGGTCTTATATTCCTGCTAAGAAATCGGGGCATTATCCTGCAGATAAATGTATGCAGAGGTCAGATGACAGGAGGGCTGAGCCTGGCCAAGACAGAAAGCCCTGGTGAAAGCCCACCTTTGACAGTGCACAGGCCTAGCTACTCGCCTCCTTCCCGCTCTCCTCCCAAGCCTGAGCTTTGCATAAGATGGGCGCCCAGAGGCTGCATCTATGTGAGGTCCATCCAGCATCAGAAAGCGTAACTCTGAGACAACATCAGTCTTCAGGGCTGCTGCATAGTTTCCTTGGACAGTGCCCTAGCAGGACTTGAGACCAGCCAGAAGATGGGCCTGGGAGGTATTGAAAAAGCTAAGAATGAAACAAAGTCTGGGAAGATGCAATCAAGAGAGACATAGATGGAAGAACTAGGTCACACAGGAAAGGAAATGAGGCCTTCTCTGCAAAACCACCGTGCCGACTCCTTATCAATTTGCCAGAGCCACAACAAGACAGAGGATGCAGTGGAAATTGATAGGCACGGGGGAGAGGTACAAAATCACAGTAAGTCTCGAAAGTCTCAAAAGTTATCCTCAGTGTCCTCTAGAGGAATCCAGGCCTGACACTCCACTGAGCCCCATTTCTAGAGATCCTCTTACCTTTTCTTTTGGGCCACTCGCCTCCCTCTTCCTTCGCACTGAGGAACCCAAAATCAGAGCTCCTATGCCCTCTGTCCCTCTATCTGGGAGGCAAAAACTTAGAGACTCCATGCTCATCCCCACCTTCTCATTTGCACTAGAGCCAACCAGAAGAATCAAAGGGACCAAAAAAAACCTCAAGTGATACTGACTTTATTGTCAGAAACTCTGTATTGTTCATGCCTATTTGAATATCTTCCCACTTTGTCAAAAAAAAAATTACCTTAGATAATTTTCTGGCAGGCTTCTCTTACCATCCTAAATACAGTACAGCACACTGGCTCAGCCGGAACCTAACGAGGACATGAACTCTTCCTCTTCACCCCCAATTAAAACTATGAGAACCACAGACAATGAATCTGGCCCTCTGCACTTTGCTCAGAGAATCCTCATTGATTCACCAAATGTTTATGGATCCCCATTATGTGTAAGACACTTTGCCAAATAACATTGGGAATGAATAAGACATGGATACACCACTGAGGAAGCACAGGGCCCAGTAAGGAAATAATGTCTGTTCACAAATAACAAGGTACAAGGTACAGGGATGCATGAGGTATGAAAAATCGCCATGGAGCTAGGAGACACTAGGGAGTTTCACAGACTATCAATTTTGTTATGTTTGCCTTTGAGAAGGAAGATGAGTCCTGATACCCTCTTCCTATTAAGACTCATTGTTTTGTTAAGAGTGCATTTGCTTACTAAATGAAAGACTACTTTATTTTCTGAATGCATATACAAGAACTGCTTCCACATGAAGCGGAAGAAAACATGAGTTCTTCTGACAAGCAGTCTATTAAAAATGCACTGTAAGTGGCATATTATTTGCACATCTATAATCGTCTGTGGAGATTAACCTGCCCTGATCATTTAATTTCTCCTCAAGAGGAAAGAAGAAAACTACAACTAAAACATTTAAAAGCCACACACAGCTTCTGACTTGATGGACTGAGAAGTATATCTGTATGTCCTGGTGGATGTTAAAATGCTGGAGTGAACTGAAATGCCTTTTAGACCTTATAATTAGCCAAGTGTTTTCAATATAACTCTTTCATGTTCTTCAGTTATTACAGAGACCTGACGATTCCTTTAAACTCCAAAGAGAGAGCTGCCCTGGATTGGGAGACCTCAAAAACTTAGTTTAGATTTCCCCTGTGGCCTCTCACATGGGTTCCATATTTAAGAAATGTTCGTTCATTAACAAACTAGTTCAGATCAGTACAGTTATGTAAATGCCTAAACATGATCCACAGTGCCAGGCTATAACTCGAGCAGCTCTACTTTCTTACAGGACTCTGTTTAATATGCCCCATTCTGAAGGAGGAATAAATATTTTAGAAAAAAAATGCATATATGTTTTTAAGAAAAGCAGTTAAATTAGCAAGTCTAGTAATGTCAGGTTCTTAAAGGAGACTTAAATGAGGCTTCATTTGGAAGCGAGAAGCAACATTCACTTTGTAGCAGGCACTGTTATATTACTGAGTGCTCTCCCTTCTCATTTCATGTAATCCTTACAGAGCTGCAAGCCAGGTACCATCATCCCCTTTTAAGGTAAGGAAACTGGAACATAAGCAAAGTCACACACTAAAAAATGCCAGAGCTGAGATATGAGCCAGAGTGTCATCACAGTCTACATCGTCCTTCTTTGTGGCTATCTGATGACTTATGTACCCTCTTATTCTGAGCAGCATGTATAGCAAGTTGTCTAGGTTAAAAAACAAAACAAAACAGAGAGGAAACACAACACGGACCTCTACCACAAAGCTGGTCCTTCCATTAGTAAGTTTTACACCATAAAGGATTTTTTTTCCTTCCAATTTCTCTTTTTTTTGTTAGTAATTAAATATATTTTATTTCTAAAATAGTACGCATACATAAAATAGAATTAAAAAGTTAAAGAGATAGTAACATACTGAAGTAATTTTAAAATAACTAAACATAGGTAAGCAGTTTGGAATGTTAATAACTTAAAGTATTGGGTTTCATGGGTATAGGGCATGTTATTTTAATCCTATGAAAAAAAATCCTATTTGCTTTCGTTTTAATGCCCACTTATGGACTTCTAATTCTATTTATCCTGATTCAGGCCTATATAGTTCTTTCTATTTCAAAGTGATTTGAAATAGTAAACATTTCTCAAATGTCAAAGATACAACATATTTTTATACTTCAATACTCATACCTAGCTTTATGTGTTATAATGGTTGACTAATTAATTTGGAATTTTTTTCAAGTACTGTGAAATTACCTATTGTATTATAACTTAGAAATAAGTCAATTTAAGATTTATTATATAAACTAAATTATAGCAAATGTAAGTTACAATACCAATATAATGATAATGCGATATAACATCATTTCCAGCATATTTTTCAAGGAATGTGGAATTCCTCACATAATGTAATGGTTGATGGCTGTCTCAAGAATATGAAGCTCTCTGTGGTACTGAAATATTCCATTTTCTTTCAGGCATTGGTGTAAATGTGCATGATGACTGCTTTCATGCAGGTGAACGATAGAAATAACATTTTAATCCTCACTCTAAAAGAAGGATTGGTCACAGAGAAAAGTGACTTCAATTATTTTCTAAAAAATAAAAGGTGAGGGAAATTGTACTACTTATAAAGTGGTCACTGCTTACATAGTGACACTTCATTCAACATACATCATTCTAAAAAAATAAAATAAAATAATTGACTGTCACCCTGATCTCTCAATATGTCTCTGTGCTGCTGAAAGAATAAGCAAAAGACTAAGTAAATCTTGCTTTCCTTTGAGATGAAAAAAAAAAAAGAATTCTACTTCCCAGAGATACAAGATTCAAAGCTGCTTCATTCATTCTAGAAACATTTCCTGAGTGCTCAATGCACATTAGGCATTTATTGGTCAAAGTATCAGGAAAATGGTAGTGAATAAACAGACAAAATCCCTACCCTTGAGAAGTTTACATTCTAGTGACAAGTGGAATCTATGGCAGAAAGATTAGAAAATTTTGCTGGCCAGGAGTGGTGGCTCACGCCTGTTGCCCCAGTGCTTGGGGAGGTGGAGGCAGAAGGATGGTTGTTTGAGATCAGCTTGAGCAACACAGCAAGACCCCATCGCTACAAAAATTTAATTTAAAAAAAAAAAAATTGGCCAGGCCTGGTGACCCTTGCCTACAGTCTTAGCTTCAAAAGCCTGAGATGGGAGGATTGTTTGAGCTCAGGAATTCAAGCTTACAGTAAGCTATGATCACACCATCACACTCCAGCCTGGGTGATAAGGTGAAATCCTATCTCTAAAAAATAAATTAATAACTAAATTAAATTAAAATTTTAAAAAAAGAAAATGCTGGCCAGGCACGGTGGCTCATGCCTGTGATCCTAACGCTTTGGGAAGCCAAGGCAGGTGGATCTCCTGAGCTCAGGAGTTCAAGACCACCCTGGGCAACATGGGTGAAACCCTGCCTCTACTAAAATACAAAAAAATTAGCTGGGTATGGTGGCGTGTGCCTGTAGTCCCTGCTCCTCAGGAGGCTGAGGCATGAAAATTGCTTGAGCCTAGGGGGTGGAGGTTGCAGTGAGCCTAGATCGTGCCACTGCACTCCAGCTTGGGCTACAGAGTGAGACTCCATCTCTCTCTCTCTCTCTCTCACACACACACACACACACACACACACACACACATATGCACACAAATGCTGCAGACCCCTTCCACCCTCGCCATGTGCCAAAGCTGCTTCCCCAGCCATGTGGGGTGGACAAGCACTTCTGAAAAGGCCTTTCTCCTATCCTGGCATCTCAGAGAAATATCCCCATATTAGCAACTGAACATTAAATACACACACACACACACACACACACACACACACACACAGCAGTTTAAAAATCAGGACACTAAGTACAATGAATAACAACTACATAAATATGACAAAGAATTAAATACAAAATCCCTTTCAGGCAAAAGCAGATGTTAAAAAGCCATTTTTTAAATGTCATTTAATTCATTCTCCTATCTCCTAGACAGAACCACACTCAACCTTCAAAAGAAGAACATAAATGATCTCCCTATGCAAACTCCCCAGCTTCTGCCCCAGGAAATAGTGACCAAATGGCTGATGTCAGCTCCGGTTCTCAGTGCTTCTACAAGGAGAGGGCAGAAATCACTGTATTAAGAATGTGCAAGCTGAAGCAATAACTCATACAACACTTGAATAATTACCCATTCATTTTTAATTATTCTGTAATTCCTGTGATAATTTCAAATATGATGAACTCCTTTGACATAATACGAGTATTGCAGGAACTTTTCCAGGATTCTCATTGTAATTCATCATTAACTGGATGCATGTTCAAATATTACACAGCTCCCTGCTATCTGCTTCTAATAGCAGAAGCAAAGCCATTTCGTTTGCCTACTGGCATGCTTACCCAGTTAATTTCCAAAGATGACACAGTGCCAGCATGACCCAGCCCCCTGTGTGTGCCCTGATGACCTAGTTTAATAAAATTTGGCCTCATATCAAACAGATCACAGGTTTAATTCCTGGCTACAGCAGCTACATAACAGTACATACAAGAGAGTGGTGCAGGGAAAATTGTACAGTCTTATGCACCATTTAAAAATGGACAACAAAGAAGCTTATATGGTTTCTATCATCTTAAGAGAACTGCCCATGTGACATTTACTGAATCCACCACTCCCTTTATCCCAATAACCAACATACTAAAATTCTGGGCTCTGGAACTATGAATTTAAATATTAAAATGTATTTGGTCTTTTTTTTTCCTCCTGTGTTTTCTGCCTAATGAAAAAGATGAATTAGGGAAAGGATTACCCTTACCCTGCCTCAAAAAACAGACTCTGTGACCCCAGTGCTTCTAATCTATTCTTGAGGATAATTTTAAAGCAGAAAATAAGATGCACACACTGCTGGGTTTCTTCACATTCTTCAAATCTGAGGTATTTCAATGATTTAGATACTTCTGAATCACAGGATCTTCTTTGGTAGAAAAAAATAATAATAATAACCTTCAGAAATCTCTAAGGTCTCCAGGAAACCAACTGCAACCAACGATCCCCTCACATCTCATTATGTGGCACAAATTTAGTTCTAGGATTCCCCTGGCCTTGTTCAGCTGGTGTCCTCTAATGATAGAATTATCTGCTCAATTTTAAAGCAGCTCTAGGGGATGAGATGGGCTGGTCTGAAATGCATAATATTTGAGAAATGAGAAAGACATTAAAAAGTGGAGCCAGTCAGGTTCCAAGGAGGCCAGAAAGCCTGGTGACAACGGCAACGGGCATGGCTGGCTACAACAGTAGCTCTGCCCTTCACCTCTCAGAGCTGTAAAACGAGAGCCATGGCAGCACCTCCCCAGATGGGGTTCCGGGCTCAGCACAGTACTGAACTAGGAGCACCCACTGTACATGGCTATTACTAGCATCTGCACAGGGTAAAGTCATTCTGTCCCATTAAGCACGCATCAAGCACACGGTGCTCTATACCTAATCTAACATCCACTGCAGGATAACCCACTAACTCCCCTCTTTCAAAAGTTGCGCTATCCTAAATCTCTCTTGCTGCAGAGTATATACATCTTTACAGAATCACCATAAACGATCTCTTCTTTAAAAGAATGAGGACAACTATTTGGACCATGCAATCACAAATTATTTCAATCCAAAAATCATGAAGATCCAGGACAGTGAGAATACCAGATCATCATCAAACCTATCATTCTGTTTCATTTTAATATTCATTAAGCCAGTGTTTTCACAAATATTCCCTCTGTGTTTTCTAATAAGGAATATCATTCTCTCTACTGAAAGATAAGGAAACATGAAACACAAAATTATTAGCTCAGTATCACAGGTGCCAAACATCAGATCCAAAGTGCCTTCATATTCTCACTCCCCTTGGTGTTCCACAGGCAAGGATAATATCCACAAAGTAGAACAGACAGCTAAACAACTGTAGGGGTGGGAGGAATTAATTGATCTAAGCCTTCTTTATCTGGTTTCCCTTTTTCCTTCTGCTTCCTCCACTCATTAAAAAAAAAAATCTACATTTCTTTCTTCAAAACATGGATCATTTGTGTGTTGAGGAAGCAGAGGGGAGGTCGTTTTAGATGTAAATAACCCCGGGGCCTTTTGCCTGGGTGAATGGTTTCTGAATGAATGGTTTTTGTCATCAATCATGTTTCTGTGCTTCTGTATTCAGAGTATCAAATCCTCCACTATACACAGAGGGAAATGGGGGAGAAGGGGATAAATGATACAATAAGAAAACAAACTTTGGCCGGGCACGGTGGCTCACGCCTGTAATCCCAGCAGTTTGGGAGGCTGAGGCAGGCAGATCATGAGGTCAAGAGATCAAGGCCATCCTGGCCAACATGGTGAAACCTCATCTCTACTAAAAATACCAAAATTAGCTGGGCGTGGTGGCATGCATCTGTAATCCCAGCTACTCGGGAGGCTAAGACAGGAGAATCACTTAAACCTGGGAGGCGGAGGTTGCAGTGAGCCGAGATTGTGCCACTGCACTCCAACCTGGGTGACAGAGTGAGATTCCACATCAAAAAAAGAAAAAAAAAAAAAAAGAGAGGGCCCCTTGACTATCCCTCTGGTCAATTTGTCTACAGCACCCAAGAAACCAAAAGCTATTACTTAGGCCACATAATTTGTGTCCACAGCCTGGTATCTTTTCCATCTGTCATCTCTTCCTTCTTATGTGTCTTCAGTGCCACAGTGGCAGCTGCCAGCCCTCCACTACCAACCATCCAGTCACTCCAGCGGCCACCACCATCCTCACCACCCCACAACCTCCATCACTTTCACCATGACTCCAACTACCATGACTGCCACATCCACCTACCTGCACTGCATATGACTTTTTCCCACATCTGTTCCAATTTCCTCAATAACTTTTCAATCACCAATCACATACTCCACCTGTAGCCCCTAAATCTGTCCCCAAAGTATTGCCACATCCCACTTAGCCTGTATTTGTCAACCAATATCTATCAAATACACCTAACAGCAACATCATAACTTTTTGTTTCATCAGAAGATTATTTACAAAAATTTGTAAGTAATGAAGAACCATCTATTATGAATGCACTTAACATTCTGAAAGCAAATCTCTTTTACAGAGAAAAACAGTCCAAGTTTAAATCATCTTTGAGAACAAGGACACCACACAGGTGGTGATCTATAGAATGAAGCTTTCATGATTAAAGTAGGGCGAATCCGAAAGCACACACTATAAATCACCACATGGCAGCAACTCAGTCATAAATTTAGTTTAAAGCACAGTTTAGGTGTTTCTTTCCTAGTTTTAGCCCTAGAAAGTACAGGCTACCCCTTTGGGACCCCAAACCTATAGCTACTGTGCTTCCGATAAGTTTCTTTCAAGCCACCCAAGTTTCTAGTCAAAGCCAAACCTCAAACTCTTGTTTCTATCCTCTGTCCCCCATGACTAGACCTTAATAAAAAGTGTTCCTTCCTTAGAGTCTATCATGAGTTGAATCCCAACAAGGCAGAGCGAACCTGCCAGCTGCTCAGGTTGCACACTGTGGAAGAGCACTATGTTTAAGGAGCCATCAGTCTCATCGCAAGCATCTCTCTACTCGTTTAAAAGCTGTTCGTATTTTTATTAACACTTTGATGATTTAGAGATGGGTAATTTGATTATTTCTATCACAATTTTCTAGCACATGGCAATAAAATGTCTTGTACTAAAAATCAGTATAGCTGAATAATTTCCCATCAGATGGAAGTGAAATGTCTTACAGAGGGGTGCCGTGGTCTAATTTGCACAAAGCGCCATATGGGCTAGCAGCAGCCTTCAGAAAAGCTTCCCTCAAATGTTTTAAGCTTTCTGTGGTCTTGGCTGTTCACTAAAGCTTCTGCTCTTAGTTTAATGGACTGTTTGCACTGCATTCACTTTTTTCCTCCCAATCTGGTCTTCTTCCCTCAGTAACTTCAGTTATCAAGCACATCCCCTACTTAAAGCTCGTGTCCTATGTCTGCCCATTAATATTACTAAACACATGCTAACATGACCCTTTGTTACAGAAGATCAATTGCTATCAAGAGGTGTCAATTCTAAACACCCCCTACAAATTTAAAATCACTAACACGTTACTTGAACTCAGTCAGTATCTAACTAGATTCCTCACAGCTTTAAAAAAAAAAAAATTAAGCTTTTGTATAATTTATTTTCATTTACTTGTTTCATTAATCATATCACTTATTTAAAAAAAAAAAAAAAAACTACCACCAGCTATTCACCTTGAGTATCAAGAAATAAACAACATTTAAAAGACAATCACAGGCCCCAATCGAATGGAATAATGAATCAGGTAGAAACCCACATGAACTCACCCTGCTTGCCAGAAAATGAGTTTTACTGCCATTGGTGACAATGGGCCCTAGTAAACAATCCAGCTGTGGAAACCTTAAAAAGAAAAAGATACAGGAAAATTTAGAAGGAGAAAGATTCAGGAAGGCATAAAGAGTAAATTTCATTATAACAGGTCTTCTCACCAAAACATATAGTTAGTTCAGAAGTCCCTGAATCTATGCAATAATTATACCACAAACTGTTCATAATTGGAGTTGCTTCATCAACTCACCATTTTTTCCATTAGCTGAGTGTAGGATTTTAGAGATACTTAATCTTATTTTCAGATTAATCCTCAGTGGATTACATGACTTCAATTTTCTTTCTATATTAATCCCTCAAGTAGTTAATGATCTGCAAACTGATTCTTAAATACACCATATAAATGAAGTATCTTAAAGACTTAAGACAGAGCTTTTGTCAAGGGAAGAATACCTCTGATATATGAACAATCATGTCCATTTTATAGATCTTAATTTTCATATGATGTACCAAATTTAACTGTCATGCTTATTTTCTTCTAATTCGGAAGCAATAAAAACCAGAAGAATTATGAATCCTATGTACAATATTAACATTAATATTAATTAAATCGTTAAGAAAACTTTAATTCAAAAAATCAGCAAATAACTCTCTTCTCTAAATTGTCCAACAGGAAGATTAGTTACTAGTGGTAGAAAAGAGGTAAATTTTCCTCCCAAATGTTACTGGCATATATACCACAGGATGGCTGCTATTAGTAGGTTGACTTATACAAAACTGCTGATTATTCAACCATTTCTTACCTACACACATGGCAATTTCATAATTTTTACAAACAAAAAAAAAATAAACAGGATTGAAAACCCCGGTGACTATGAAACAACTACATTTTCTAAACTACCTGTTGTTCAACATACATCATTTTTCTGAGCAACATCAATGGTCTGGGTATGAGTAACTGATTCCAATCTAACTTACCATCAATGGTATCTAAAAGGTAAGAAAGGAAAGGAATGACCCCCAGCATGTGAAAGGGCTTATGTATATCTTTTCAATTCTTTCTTCCCACCCAGTCCCCCATTTACTTCCAACCCCCTCGACTTCCCCCTTGCAACATAAGACTCTTTTCCAAGAGCACAGATGTGACAGAAAGAAAAGCTGAGGGCTGGAAGACAAAAAGGTGAGAGGGACCACGCTGATCTCTAACAGGGCCAGGTGAAAGGGAAAGCAGGCAAGAGCAAGTGAGGGACGAGATGCAGGGGGTGGGTGGATGCAGGAATAAGATGCAGAGGGAAGCATGCAGAAGAGCTGCTCACTAGCTCAGGACAGGCGTGGCCAGGGAGCAGCACCTCACACAGGTCCAAGCCCAAGCCCATGGGGCAATGAAGTGAACATTTACTTCTGTCTTGTAATAAATGTAGTAACCCATCTATTTTAGGACCTACCCACAACTACCACCACCAGCACAACAGCATCACAACCACCCCACGATAACGTTAACTCAAAGCCTGCACAACACTAATGGGAGTAAAAACTAGTCCAATCAAGGCCATTTGGGTACCCCAGGTACAGAAAATTCACAAGTTCCCAAAGGATGTTTTCTTCTGAGAAGGAATAGAAAAGGGTTTAAATAATTTTCCCTCCCATCAGGAGACCCATTAAACCAGCAGCCTACTATAAATTGTTTTGTTTTTGCATGAAAGAGCAGCCAGCTGCCAAATAAACTTTTTAATCTCTTTTTAGTACCACCCATTTCTCATTCCCTATTTTTCAGATTAATTATGTGAGGATAAGATGGAGGATTAAAATCAGCATTCTGTGACATGGTCACAGAACGGTGGTGACAAAGTCAAAGTTGATATGCTAGATGAAACCTGTCATTTTGTTCACATCCAATCAGAATCTTAAAAACACGTAAGACCATGAAATGAAATGCAAGCAAAGTAAATCTGACATTCAGAGGCACTCTGTGTTGTTCCAACAGCGACTTTCCCCTTTAAACAGAGATATTTGGATCTACTGTGGACCACTACAGGGTTAAAGGTAAACGTATCAATGACGGCAATGATAGTACTAATTGCAACAGAAAAAAAAAGAAAACAAAATTGTCATTATTATTATTATGGGTACGGTCATAGATAAAGAGCTGCAAATAGAACAGCTCTGAATTAATAGACCAGTTGGAATTATACTTCACATTGTGGAATTGAGTTAGAAAGTGACTTTATGTTAACACGGAAATTAAATAAGAGTGTGAACAAAATTAAGAAGTACTGGCTAAGGTCTGTGAAGTAGATATATACATGTGTAGAAGATGTCAGGTACCATTTCAATGAGGCCAATCTGTGAAGAGCAACCTAAGAACCAACTGGGCAGCCTCAAACAGAGTAGCCTGAGGCCACTGGTAATTACCACTGTGATCAGACTAGGGTCTACAAGACCATCAGCCAGGAAACAGTACATGGAAGCTGTTGTAAGAGGCAGGAAGAGCTGATGTTACCGAATGGCCCAGAGTTCTAGACAAGAGTTGAGGACGTGAACTCTACACATTGGTATGCAAACCCAAAACAGGTGGCTGCATAATAACCACAGAGATAATTTGTTAAACATAGATTTGTTAAACAAAGATTCCTGGACACCACCCTAAGGCTGATTGTTGTGCTCCAACAATTTATATTCTTGAAAGCTTTCCCTGGGTACTGCTGCAGCACAACTACATTGAAGAACAGGAGCTAGGGCAACAGATGGACACTACCAGAGAAGCAGTCTCTCGATTCAGCAGGAGTCTGAGCTGGACCATCAGGTATGCTTCATATACTAGTTCACTTAATCTTCATAGCAACAGCCTGAGTAGATTTCAATCACCCAATGTTCCAGAACAGGAGAGTAAGGGAGCAGATCTGAAAGGTCAATAACTTGCCCAAGGTAACAACGCAAGAAAGATCAAATCCCACCTCATCACCTACTTCTTGAAGCTCTTCTATGGGTGTTCACTGTCTAATATGAAATGCATTGTATATAAATTGACTGTATATGTACGGATCTAATTCCAGTTCGTAGTCAATTCCATTAATCTATTTGTATAACTTAATAACTTAGCATAAATACCACACTGTCCTGATTAATGCAGCTTGATAATAAATCTTGAACTCAGAATAAAAAAACAAAAAAAAGAAAAAAGGAATGCTTTCTAAAGCCCCTTGCAGGTTCCCTGGAATAACATGGCCCTCAACTCCAGCTCAGCCACAACACCCTTTCAACCAACCATTCCTGCTCCATGTGAACCAAGCTATAGGCAATCGCCTGGGCAGTGCTGTTGCAAGCCTCCTCCCTGCCCTTGCTCCTGCCTCCTCCTAGAACGCCTCTGCCCTCATCTACCTCCTCTTCCAAGATGGAGCTCAGACCTCTCCTCTTTGCAAAGCCCTTCTTGACCACCACCAACTCTTTCCTAGATAAAAATGACCACTCCCTTCCTTGGGTCTTGCAATAATTAGCACAATAAAACATGATACTTCTCTCCAGTATTCATATGCCTGACCCTATGTAGAAATAGACTATGATTTTTGAGAACAGATGTCGGTAAATATTTTAAGAATAAATAAATGCAGCGCTAGAGCCAAAGCCAGAATCTGAATCTGGACCCAACTCAAAACCAGTATACCATGCTGCGTCTCTGAAAGCTTTTCATCTACTTTCATCAAAATCACTCTTAACATTGTCAAGACAGTAGCCACTCAGCAAGGGGTGGCCAATGAGCACTTGAAATGTGGCTAGTCTAAACTGAGATGTTTAAACGAAATACATTATTTTGAGGATTCAACATGAAAAAATGTAGAATATTCCCACATGAAAAATGATATTTTAAATATTTCAAATTAGATAAGATATATTAAAATTAATTCCATGTTTCTTTTTGATTTTTAAATGCAGGTACTAGAAAACAGAAAATTACATATACAGTTCACGTTATATTTCTATTGAACAGAAATATACCCTATAAAGTATGCCTTAACTCTTTCTTATTAATAAATCCATTAACACGATGCTCAGTATAATTTAACCTTTCCGAATGACATAGAGCCAGAGCGTCAAAGACTGTACTGCAGTGCTGAACAACACGGCCCTGCTAAGCACACAGAGTTTGTCCCGACACTTAAAGCTCACAGAATATTGCTTTCCGAGTTCCACTGAGCCACTAAGCTTCTACTCTACTATAGCTGCTGGCACTTCACATGTAACTCCTCAGGTTTCTTATCTTCCAATCTAGATATTTTACTGAAATCTGAGCAGGACCAGGACAAGGCAGAGCACCTGCCTTGGGGGGAACTAAAACTCTCAGAAATGAAGATAAACAATTTCTTAAATAACGGCTTTACTGATATGTAGCCCAGATACCATAAAATTCATCATCTTAAAAGGTGCAATTCAATGGTTTTTATCATATTCACAAGGTCATGCAAGCATCGCCACTATCAAATTCCAGAACATTTTCATCACCCCACAAAGAAACTCATACCATTAGCAGATACTCCACAGCCCTCCTTAGCCCAGCCCCTGACAACCAATAATCTATTCTGTCACTTGAATTTGCCTATTCTGAATACTTTATATAAACAGAATCATACAACACGTGGTATTTTGTGTCTGGCTTCTTTCAACTAACAAAATGCTTTCAAAGTTCGGCCATGTTGTACCAGAAATAGGTACTTCATTGCTTTTTTATGGCTGAATAATATTCTATTGTATGAACACGCCACATCTTATTTATCTATTAATCAGTTAATGGACATTTGGATTGCTTCCAGTTTGAGGCTACTATGTACACATTCATGTGCCAGTTTTTATATGGATGTAAGTTTTCAATTCTCTTGAGTATACACTTAGGAATAGAGTTTCTGGGTCATGTTGTTACTCTATGTCTATAATCTGAGTAACTATCAACTATTTCCCAAAACGGCTGCACCATTTCACACTCCCACCAGCAAGTATCAGGGCTCCAATATTTCCACATCTTCACCAACACTTAATTTTGTCTTTTTAATTTTAGCCATCTTAGTAGATGTGTAGTGATATATTATTGTGGTTTTCATTTGCATTTCCCTAATGACTAATGTGGACTGCCTTTCCATATGCTTATTGGCCACCTGTGTATCTTCTTTGGAGAAATGTCAATTCAAATCCTTTGTCGAATTTTTAGTTGGGTTATTTGTCTTTATCACCCCCCAAAAGTTATACTGTTGAGTGAAATCATTCGTATATATTCTGGATAGAAGATCCTTATTAGATGTGTAATTTGTAAAAATTTAATCTCATTCTTTGGGTTGTCTTTTCTCTTTCTTGATGATATCCTCTGAAGGAAACAATTTTATAATTTTTATGAAGACTAACCTATATATTCATCACTCCTGCTTTTGGTGTTACATATAAGAAAATATTGCCTAATCCAAGATCATGAAGATTTACTCTTACTTTTTTTTTCTGAGACTTACTGTTTTATATTTTACATTTAAGTCAATAATCCATTTTGAGTTAATTTTGTATATGGTATGAAGCAGGATCCAACTTCATTCTTTTACACACAGGCAACTAGCTATTACAGTGCCATTTATTAAAAAGATCAACCTTTCTTGAATTGAATTATCTTGTCACCTTTTTGAAAACCAATTAATAAAAAATGCAAGGGTTTGCTTCTCGGCCTTATGGATCAATCTTATACCACTGATCTATAAGGATATAATTTGCCTGCACCATGCTGTCTTTATTACCTTAGTTTTATATTAAAATAGTTTTGAAATTGGGACATGTGATTCCTTCAACTTTGTTCTGCTTTTTCAGGATTACACTGACTATTCTGGGTCCTTTGCATTTTCATATCAATTTGAGGATTAGCTTTTCAATTTATTGGAAGGAAAAGACCTCTCTGTTTTTGATAGAGATTACATTAAATCTGCAGATCAATTTGGGAAGCATTGTCACCTTAATAAGTCTTCCAGTCCATGAACACAGGATGTCTTTTCATTTATGTACGTTACCTTTAATTTCTTTTAACAATGTTTTGCAGTTTTTAATGTACAAGTCCTGAATGTCTTTTGTTAAATTTGTTCCTAAACATCTTATTGTTTTTGTTACTACTACAAACGGAAATTTTCATCTTCATATTGTCAATTGTAAGTGCATAGAAACACAACTGATTTTTATTAATCCTGTATATGGCCACCTTACTGAACTTGTTTTTTAGTTCTCACAGTCTGTGTATAGAGTCCTCAGGATTTTCTACATACAAGATCACGTCATCTGCAAAGAGGTAATTTTACTTCTTCCTTTCCAATCCGGATGATTTTTCTTTCTTTTCCTTGCCTCACTGCCTTGGCTAGAACGTCCAGTATTATGCTGAATAAATGTGAAAACAGTAAACATCCTTGCCTGTTCCTTATTTTAAAAGGAAAACAGTCTTTCATAAGTACGATGTTAGCTGTGGGTTTTTCACAGATTCCTTTCATTAGGTTGAGGAATTTCCCTTCCATTCCTAGTTTTGTATTTTTATCATGAAATGCTGTTTGAACTTGTCAAGTGGCTTTTTTTTCTGTTTCTATTCAAATGATTATGAAGTTTTTGTACTTTATTATATTAATACGGTATATTAAATTGATAGATTTTCAGATGTTAAACCAGCATTGCCTTCCTCAGATAAATCCCACTTAGTCATGGTATACAATCCTTTTTATACATTGCTGATTTCTGTTTGGTAGTATTTCTTTGCAGATTTTTGTACCTATATTCATACAGAATAACAGCTGATATTTTTCTTGGGATGTCTTTGGCTTTTGTACTACAAAAGCCAGTATCAAAGTACTACTGGCCTCAAAGAATGAGCCAAGAATGTTCTCTCCTTGTCTATCTTCTTGAAAAACATTATGCAAAACTGTTGTTAATTCTTTAACCATTTGGTAGAATTTACCAGTGAAGCCATCCCAGTCTGGGCTTTTCTTCATGGAAAAATGTTTGATTACTAATTCAGTCTCCTTTCTCGTTATAGGTCACTTCAGATCTGCCCCTTCTTCTTGAGTCAGTTTGGTAGTATACGTCTTCCCGGGAATTTATCCATTTCATTCAGTTTATATAATTTGTTGAAATAAATTTATTCACAATGTTCTTAATTTCTCTAAAATGGTAGTGATTCTCCTTTTATTTTGATTTTAATAACTGAGTCTTCTCTCTTTTTCTACTAGCTAGGTAAAGGTTTGTCAATTTTTTGATCTTTTCAAAAGACAACTTTTTGTTTTTATTGATTTTTTCTATTGTTTTTCTATTCTCAATTTCATTTACTTCTGTTCTAGTCCTTACTATATTTAGTTTATATTCAGTTTATTATTTATACATCTATAAATACACAATTTTAAATATATACAATTTAATAAATATATACAATTTTAATATACATAATATACGTCATATTACACATAAATATATATTTAGTTTACTTAGTTTGCTCTTTCTTTACATTATTAAGGTGAAAATTTAGGTTGTTGGTTTGAGATCTTTCTTCTTTTGTTAATATAGTTATTAATAGATAAAATCCCTGTAACTATTCATTCAGTTGCATGTCAGAAGTTTTATTGTGTTGTGTTTTTGTTTTCATTCTTCTCAAACTATTTTCTAACTTGCCTTCCGATTTCTTCTTTAACCCACTAGGAGTGTGTTAATTTCCACATTTTCTGTATTTCTGAAATTTCCTTCTGTTCTTGATTTCTAATATCATTCCATTGCGGTCAGAGAACATATTCTGTATTATTTCAGCCCTTTTAAATTCATTAAAACTTGTTCTGTGACATAGTCTATTTTAAAGAATTTTCTAGAGGCATTTAAGAACAATGTGTATTCTGCTACCATTGGGTGAAGTGTTCTTTAGGTGTCTGTTAATTCCAGTTGGCTTATAAAGTTGCTCAAGCTTTTTATTTCCTTGCTGATCTTCAGCAAAAAATAAGATCTTCTCAGTTTCAACCCATTATTGAAAATGAGGTATTGAGGCCAGGCACAGTGGCTCACACCTGTAATCCTAGCACTTGGGGAGGTGGAGGCAGGCAGATCACCTGAGCTCAGGAGTTTGAGACAAGCCTGGCCAACATAGTGAAAGCCTGTCTCTACTAAAAAAAAAATATTTAAAAAAATAGCCAGGCATGGTGGCATGAACCTGTAGTCTCAGCTACTTGGGAGGTTGAGGCAGGAAAATCACTTGAACTCAGGAGGTGGAGGTTGCAGTGAGCCAAGATGGCACCACTGCACTCCAGCCTGGGCAACAGAGCGAGACTCTGTCTCAAAAAAAAAAAAAAGAAAGAAAGAAAGAAAATGTGTACTGAAATCTCCAAATATTATTGTTGAATGTTCTATTTCTTCTTTCAATTCTGTTTCTGCTTCACGTATTTAGGGGATCTACTGTTAAATACATGTATGTTCAAACTGACTTCCTGAGAAACTGATCCCTTTAACAATAGGTAATGGCCTTGTCTTCTGTAATAATTTTCAACTTACAATCTATTTCACTTCATATCCGTATAGCCGTTCCAGCTCTCCTTTTATTACTATGTTCACGTTATATCTTATTCTATTCTTTCACTTTCACAGTATTTGTGTCTTCATGTATAAAGTGAGTCTGGTGAATGGCATATAGTCGAGTCATGTTTATTTCATGTTTATTAATTTCTGCCAATCTATGCCTTTTGACTAGAGTGTTTAGTCCATTTACATTTAAAGTAAAAACTAAAAATGGCAGGATTTTACATCTGCCATTTTGCTATTTGTTGTCTGTTACGTCTGATGTCTTTTTGTTCCTCCATTACTGCCCTCTTTCGTGTTAAATAGACATTTTTCAGTGTCTCATTTTCATTCTAGTTCTTTTACTATACATTTTTTAGTTATTTTCTTAGTGGTGTGTACTCTTTTATATTTACCTATACAATTACCTTTACTGCTACTGTTTATTTCTTCCTGTGGATTTGTGTTACTGACTTGTGTCCTTTAGTTACAAACTGAAAGATTACCTTTAATATTTCTTGCAGGGGCAGTCTGCAAGTGACAAATTCTCTTTTTGTTTTTCTGAGACATCTTAATCTTTCGTTCTTTTTTGAATAATAGTTTTGCTGGGCATAGAATTCTTGATTGACAATTTTTTGTCTTTCAGCATTTTGAATACATCATTCCACTATCTTCTAGCCTCCAGTTTCTGATAAGAAGTCAGCTGCTAATCTTATTGAAGATCCTCTGTACATGATTACTTACTTCTCTCTTGCTGCTTGAGTTTTTGTCCCTTATTTCATCAAGTAGTCTTTCTGTCCCCTTTCTCTCATTCTTCTCCTTTTGAGATTTCAATTATATATATGTTGGTATTCATAATGGTATCCCATAAATCTGATGTTCTGTTCATTTCTCTTCATTCTTTTGACTTTCTGTTCCTCATAGTATATAATTTCAACTGATTTATTTTCAAGTTTGCTGATTCTTTCTGCTAATTCAAAACTGCTGATGAGCATCTCTAATAAATTTTTTTCATTTCAATCACTGTACTTTTCAATTTCATTTCTATTTTATTCCTTTTTTAATAATTTCCCCCTCTTTACTGATATTCTCTATTTGATGAGACATCATTTTCCTACTTTAATTCTTCAGACAAGGTTTCCTTTAGCTCTTTGAACACATTTAAAATAGCAAATTTAAAATGTCTGTCTAATAAGTCCAGTATCTGGACTTTCTCAGGGATACTTTTGTTTTTCCTGTTACAGCCCATATGCTACTGCTTGTGTGTGTGGAAATTTTATGTTGAAAACTGGATTTAAAAAAATATGGCAACTCTAGAAATAAGATTCCACACTGCATAAAGGTTTGTTGTTATATTTGTTGCTATTATTGTTTCTATTGCTATTTCCCAAATTACGTAAAGTCTACTTTCTTTACCATGTTCAGCTGCTGAAGTCTAGCTTCAGTGGTCAGCTAATGATGGGACAGAGATTTCTGTCTTGAACCAATACATATTACAGCCATTGCTGAGGGATTGTGTGTGTTGGGGGGTGGGGTATATGCTTTCAACACTCCAGGAGGTAGTTTACAACTCTTAGTCTTCTCTTCCTACTTTACTTATGCAAAGCCTCATTGTTAGTCTGAGATGACAGAATTAAGGCCTTCTTAAGTATTTCTTGGACATACAGACACAGGCCTTCTAGATTCCAAAGACTATGTCAAACGTTTTTAAAGCCCCCATAGATATCTCCTTTCCCAACGTTTCCTTTTAAGTTTTTTGGTTAACCCCAACTGGTGTCATCGCCTCAGGCAGCTGAGAGATTAAACAATTACTGCTGATTGTTTTCCACAAATGCCCCAGGGCTCTGCAAAACAAGCTCTGAGAATGGAGATTTTTAGGAAGCTTCTAGAGCAATCATATAGTGACAATTTTCTGAGACTGGGGATCTTGGAGGGCTCTAAACCTGTTGTGTTCCTTTCAGTGGCTTCTAGGCTATTAGTTGTTGTTTTTGGTTGTTTTTTTTTTTTAGACAGAGTCCTGCTCTGTCAACCAGGCTGGAGTGCAGTAGTGTGATCTCAGCTCACTGCAACCTCCACCTCCCAGGTTCAAGTGATTCTCCTGCCTCAGCCTCCCAAGTAGCTGGGATTACATGCACACACCACCATGCCTGGCTAATTTTTTTTTTTTTTTTTTTTTTTTTGTACTTTTAGTAGAGATGGGGTTTCACCACCTTGGCCAGGCTGGTCTCAAACTCCTGACCTCAGGTGATCTGCCCGCCTCAGCCTCCCAAAGTGCTAGGATTACAGGTGTAAGCCACTGCGCCTAGCTTAGGCTATTAGTTTTGAGGGCTACAATGGAGCTGCAGAGGAAAGAATGGGTATAAGGTAAGTTTAAAAATCACAAAGTTCACTGTTCTGAGATTCAGACCTTTTTCTTGAGTAAATATTCCTCAGATTGTTATAAACCCTTGGTTAATTTCCACCATTCTAAAACAGTTTATTTTGGTATTTTTGCCAGTGCTTTCATTGTTGTTGTGCAGGAGAGACTTTTCAGAATGTCTTTACTCCAATAATTCAGATGTGCTTCCAAAATAAGTAATATATTAATGCAATATTTTTAAGAAATCATAATTAATGGGAAAAAATCCATGATGAACGAAATACTAAAACTTTAATTATAGATAGAATCAGTAACAGTGCTGTTCCCAACCAAACTGGAGCCTGACACAAAAGGAAAAATCAGCAATACTGATCCTGTCTTCCTTTAAAATTTTGATATTTTGTTCATTATAGATTTTTTTGCATTAATCTTGATTTTCTAAACCGCATAAAATTTGTATTTGTATTACTGACTATCTTGGTGTCCCTTAAATTTTGTGCCTGAGGCAAGGGCTCAACTAGCCTCTCTCTAGTGCTGACCCTGGAGAAATGTGGCTGCAGGCCACATTCCTGCTTTGTTATTCCCTAAACTGAGATATTAATGCTAACTCACATTTATATTTTATTCCAATATCTTGCGCCATTACCAAAATTAAAATCCTAAAATTTAGCAGAAAATTTTCAGTATAAAGTTTGGGGGTACAGGACAATGTATTTATATTAAAATAACTTCAAAATCTGCTAGTAGTGGCAAATTAGCTAACTCAATATAAAACTAATTACTACCTGCCAGTTAAACTAATATAATGTGGATTAAAACAGCACTTTGGGAGGCCGAGACAGGTGGATCACGAGGTCAGGAGATCGAGACCATCCTGGTTAACACGGTGAAACCCCATCTCTACTAAAAATACAAAAACTAGCCAGGCGAGGTGGCGGGCGCCTGTAATCCCAGCTACTCGGGAGGCTGAGGCAGGAGAATGGCGTAAACCTGGGAGGCAGAACTTGCAGTGAGCTGAGATCCGGCCACTGCACTCCAGTCCGGGCGACAGAGCGAGACTCCGCCTCAAAAAAAAAAAAAAGAATACTTGCCAGAGTTTTCAGAAAACTAAATGTAATGTTTGGCATGTTCACTGTACAAACTTCCAATGATAACACTAATAGAAAATGCATCGGGCTTAGAAACATCAATTTCAACCAAAATCATTCTGCTACATGATTTCAATTCTCAAATTAACTTCCCCTGAAATAAACTGATAGTAATATAAGAATTAGAAGCAAAAAATGTGTCTGGTTTAATACGTGGCAACATTTCCAACCTGAGAATACAATTATTTGTGTGTAGAAAAATACTGCCTGTCTTGAGAAGCTATTTTCAATGAGTCATGTTAAACAGCTTAGTACAAAGATAATTAATTCTGGATGATTTAAGATTACTTCTCCCATATTTACAGAGACGGTGTTCATGTTAAGTTTTCAGACTAGTACTTTGCAGTAGCAATCTGATGAAGCGTGGAAAATAAACTTCCCTATTAAGTGTTCATTATTTGCTTCTGCTGTTTTATTATCATTTATTGTAATCCACGGCTCTATATTCCTTGCTTTCTCTATGGTACTTTTGGGGAAAGCACTTAAAATCACTGTATCAGTATCAGCCTGTTTCTGGACAAATGTATTTGCCTTATTATACAGTCTTTATAGATGCTAATGCACGATGTTGCCTTTTCATTTCCGCAAGGTGAGTCAAACTTTCTAAAGTCAGTATCAGGCAATCACCAACACTGGTTTGGCCCTAATCACATACACTGCTGACTTACCTATAGTGACTGTGTGTACACACTGTTTTGTTTTTCTATGGGAACTGAACATACTGGTACAATGGGTCTACAGTAAACACAGTAAAAAGACTAACAAGGAGAGGACCTCAGAGATCAAACAGCCTATCCTCTCTGGGACAAGGGAAGTACATTTGGCTGAAATACAATAATCTTGTTTTTAAAATCTCTCAACAGATAAACAGTCTCTTCTTCTATTTAGTCTAACTGATAAAAAATAGAAATAATGAGACCAAAGTAATCATTTTTTATTTTAACTATTCATTCATCTAACCATTTATTTTAAATTAAGTTAAAATCATTTATTTTACATTTATTGATTTATGTACTTATTTAGCAGATGATATGACCATCTATCTAGAAAATCCAAGGAAAATAACCACAAAACAAGGTTATAATTAATAAGAGTTTGAAAAGTGCTTGGTTACATTACATTTTAGAATAGCCTTCTATATATCAATTATTGGTTATATGTAATTCAACCAACATATAGAATATATACAACCAATTACAAGAAGGCCCATTTACAAAAGCTAAAGAAGAATATCAAATACCCAGGAATGACCTTAAGTCCCCCATTTTCCAAATACAATAGGGCACGTGAGAGAAGCTTGCAAAGTAAGAGACCGCATGAAATCATGACAGGCACAGAGAAGAGAGTCAGGAACACCAGACTCCTATAAATGCCACCTCCCCATTGCCAGCTGCATATGTTCACTCAAGCTGCTGTGATGCTCCCTAACCACCAGCAAACAATCCAAGGAAACTCTATATGAGAGATTTCTGTTTCGGTTGTTGAGTTTAAAATTGTTACAAGCTAACAACTTAAAAAATGAAACCAGCTATCCCATCCCGGTTCCATATCCCTGTCCCCATGAGTACAGGAAGGCTATAACTAAAAACCAGCAGACAGGCCCTGGCTGCAGCTCCCCAATGGCTTCTTCACCTTCTCCACTAAGAAATTCATGACAGCCTGTTGCCAGGTCCACGTGTGTGTGTGTGCGCGCGTGTGTGTGTGTGTGTCTGTGGTGTTCTGATTAGCAGATGTAGGGCAGCCATCTGGGCATGCAGGAGCCTCAGTCAACATCTGAGTAATTTCCCCTCCTCAAACCCTAACCAACCCCAGTTGCCTTTAAGCTGGGGATTCTCTCCGGCTCAGTTCCACTCAGCAAGTTGTTCTAAGTTCTTGGTATTAAGACATTCCTCAAGCAAGAGCAGTGTGGTTCCCACCGTCCACATCTTTTATACATCATAGTTCCATTTGTTCCCAGGGTGACTGCAGGGAGTCCAGGCTGGAGTGACCTTGCCCCTTTCCTATGACAAGCCAGTGGGAGCCATCACTGAAAACATACACTCTCCCACCCTGCTCGTATTCAGGTATGGTCTAGGCTGGATTCCAACGCCCTAAGAGGCCCTCAGTTCCAAGCCACCACACTACTAAGTCCCCAAGAACACCACCAGTGTTCGTGGGCAGACTCGGGTGGCTGGAGCGGGGGATAGGGCTGCTGTCGTGAGGAAAAGCTGGCCATGAGCATGAGATCCCCCACTGCGGCCTGCAGCTGCCTCCCTCTGCTCCCCACCAATGCCAGCTGCACTCTGGTCAGGCGGCTCACTCTTCCATCTCCTTTAGGGCTCTGCTCAACATCTCCTCTCAGTGAGGCATCCCCTGACCACACTACTTGAAAGAGCAATTCCCCATCTCCCACTCCTGCTCCCCCGTCTCTGATTTATTTTCTCCACAGCACTCTCCATACCTGATATATTAAGTACTTAACCTCATCTGATTCATTCCACTATACTGTAAGTTCCTCAAGGGTACAGTTTTTGTCCGTTTTGTTTGCTGCTCTATACCTAACATGTAGAACAGTGCCTGGCCTATGGTGACACTCAAACTTTTTTGTTGGCTGGTGTGGGGAAAAAAAAAAATCTGGACACTGGTTAAAGGCAGTCAGGACAGATTTTACTCCGTACTACTGCAGTGAGAGAAAGAGACTTCAGTATAGAGCTGAGCTCAACTCCGATTGAGCTCAGGTAGAGGTGACTGGGTGTTTTAAAGAGAGAATGAGGAACTAGCGAAGAAAAATGAGAATGTGTGTGGGCTCAAGCAGGCTCAAGGACATAGAATATTACAGCAAGCAGACCAGGGGGTTTGCCAATGAGACTACGCCATCTGTGACTGCTAAATGTCACTTGTCAAAGTTAAGCTCCTACCCACCTACAGAGACTAGAGGACAGAGCCCTATCCTCCCTGATGATTACATGTCAAAGGAATGGCTCACAGACACTGAGGAAGACACTCCAGGTGGTAGGAGATACACATATATCTCAAAGGCACAGAGAAAGAATTACAATTATAAGTTTTTAATAAACGATCTAACAAAATGAAAGTCAGGGGCCTATTATCATTTGTGTGGGCTAGAACAAGACAAATTCTTTGGGGCAGCCTTGAGCTTTTGTAGGCAGGAATGCAAGTGAGGCTGGGTCATCCCAGGAACATGGCCTTAGGCTGCTAGATGCCATTATATAAGGTGTGGCTGTGTCCCCACCCAAATGTCATCATGAATTATAATTCCCATAATCCCCATACATCATAAGGGGGACTAGGTGGGAGGTAATTGAATCATGGGGGCGATTACCCTCATGCTGTTCCCGTGATAGTAAGTTCTCATGAGATCTGATGGTTTTATAAGGTGTTCTCCCCCTTTTGCTCATTATTCTCTCCTGCTGCCATGTGAGGAAGGACGTGTTTGCTTCCCCTTCCATGATGATTGTAAGTTTCCTGAGGCCTCCTCAGCCATGCTGAACTATGAGTCAATAAAACCTCTTTCCTTTATAAATTACCCAGTCTCGGGTATGTCTTTATCAGCAGGGTGAGAACAGGCTAATACACCATGTGACAGTGTTTTCAGATCCCTCGGAGGGTGGGAGCACAGACAAAATTGTTTGTGTTGAAAACTGCAGTTCTTACAGGCCAAGGTTGAGGTCCAGTTGAGAAGAGGGCTCAGGGGAGCCTGGCTAAAGTTTGGTTAAAAAGAGAGTCTCAGTGGATGGGTGGGTGGATGGTAGATAGATGACTGATGGATGGATAATTGATAGACAAGGTATATGGGTTGGTGAGAAGGGTCAAGATGATAAGATCTAAAGGCACCCACATTCACACAGGAAGTAGAAATCATTTCAGAGAAAAGGGGAAACTCCTTGACTCTTTTCAACAATTCGTTTCAAACATGTGTGTGGTGGATATTATAAGCCTCCCACTTGCTCATAAAAACTGCTAATGGGAACAAGATGATATTCATCTAGTCCTTCCAAACATGCATTTGTTTCCTGTAGGATATTTTCCAGGAATGAATTTGTTTGCTCCCTGTTGAAAATTCGTATTACAGACCAATCCTAACAAGCTTACAGAAGGCTCTCCTATGGAGCTGATGCTATCTGTTCCTATTAACATTTTATTAATGAAGCATCTTTCAGCAGGGTTTTTTCCTTCCTTTCCGCCTGGCATCCTGCCTCTGAGAGGAGGAAAAGCTTTAACCCACTTTCCTCCCTTCCCCACCCTGTTTCCACCCTTCTCCACCTACAGCTCACACACTGATCCAAAACAGTCTCATGCGTGTGAGATTACGAGGCAAGGAACTGGTTCTCCAGGTAAGTGCCTGATTTCAGAGGCTCCACACAGCCCTAGGTTATAGCAGTTTGCATTTTCTCAGCAAGGCAACTATGATATTGTACAGATTTTTTTTTTATCTTTTCAGATGACAAAAATTATATTAAGAATAGGCAATTTTGTAAGTTAATATTTGAAGATAAGTTGGAGCCTGGGATAGATGCAGGGTCTGTGGAACCTTGGGTTTATATAATTGGGGGGTAGGAAGGTAGAAAGAGTACTCTCCCTATTTTTAAAAAAATCCAAAAGTACAAATACAAACTCAGGGATGACCACATGAACACACTGCCAGTGCCCCTCCCAGGGGGCTCCGAAGAAGCCTGTGTGAGGGAGGGACCTGAGGCTTAGGTTCATTAGCTCCCCAGTAGATCTGCCGCCGCTGGAGATAGAAAGGACTAGAGAGGTTTCTGCCACAGCATTCAGATCTCCAGAAAATCGCTAAGCATAACAGTCTTCTATTACATCAATCCCCCAGACGCTATTCTTACCTCTCGTTCACAAACCACCATCCCTGCTGTTCCCTCTAATTTGCCAACAGCAATTCATTATAAAAGTGTGTATGCCGGGGTGGGTTTGGGCATCCTCCCGGATTTTGGCTTTAACAGTCTAGTTCCGTGTCAATTATGTAATAGCCAAAACAGGGAGTTTAATGGAGTACCAAAAGCACAGTCAGAGTTCTTACATAAGCCTTCATAAACCATCCATAAGATCTGCTTCTAGATTTGGATATTTGGGATTACATAAGGAAGACAGAAAACACTGACTCAGACGCCAGGTTTCTTTCTGACCTTAAAAACAATCAAAGCTTTTTGCACTTAATTTACTAGTTCACAGTAATATAGTAAGTTTTTAATTTGATACGTAAAATAATCTTTCCTATGACTTACTTTACCCTGTAAACATAAAGGAATCCTGACACTACTATTCAACTCTCATTGGTACTTCCGCAAATGAAATACGTATCACTTCAGATTCCCAAAAGTATTCTACACGGAACTATGGGTCCCTGATAAACATCAACTACTCTTTGCAGGAAAAACAATAAAGAGCATTTAGCCAAAACACGAAAGTCCACATGCTGTAGTTCTTTGACGTGTCCCCATTTAAATACCATTTTTTCTTCCCATGTTTCTAACAACGCATTTTTGACTTACCTTAAACCACTGTAGCAACACCATAGGCTACAAAGTGACAAAACAATGCTCCACAATGGGTCTCACCCCTTGCTACACGTTAGAATCACCAGGAAAGCTTTTTAACATTATAGGTATGAAGGCATCACCCCAAACCAATTAAAACAGAATACTGGGTGGAGGGGGGACAAGGGGTCTTCCCAGCCATCAGTATATCTGATGTTTTCTACTTTTGTATTTTTACCTGAAAAAAACAGCCATAAATGTGAGTACTGGTTTTGGGGCCTGTGGAAAGGCAAGGGAAAGAGAGACACACCTTTAATAACCGGCAACTCATTATTACCACATTTCCATCAGAGATAAAAATAAAATCATTCAATAGTTTGAAAACTAGAAAGGATACACGTAGGATCTTTTTACCAATAAGTAGTCAAAGAATTCTCACCAATTCATAATAGACTTTACAAAATCAATTTTTCAATGCTTTACAATTTTACCTAACGACTTTTTTTAATATAGGGTCCTATATTATCTTAAAAGGGTACCTCAAGCTAAAACCACTGCTTATCTCCAAGTAAACTTAAAGTATGACACTGTCTTCTTAGGTGCTCTGGTAATCACACATAACTTGACCAATGAGCAAATATTTTTTTAAGCACTTATATAACGGAGAGTACAGGCGCTTTTGGTATCCTGCCAAGAGTACTTCTTTCCGTGTTTGTATTTAAAATAGAATGGTAGTAACATCACTTGTGTGCCTGTAATTCCTTCTGTGCATAGGCTCAGAATGAAAAAAAAAAATGGATGTAGCGAGCCGCTTCACTGCTTTACCATTATAAAGCTTGAAGGAAATAACACACTCATACTAAATTAAGACGAAGACTCAGACCAAATTATCCAAAGCTGGGGGTGGGTAGGGGAGAACTCGCTTTAACTAACCTACCAACGCCTCTAAAGCAGGGGGTGTTGAACCTGGCAGCACGCGAAGGTGCCAAAAGAGCTGCAGTCCCTCAACCAGAGCAGGTGATGTGGGCAGGAAGCATCAGCGCTCCGGAGACGAGAGGCCGAACCAGCCTGGCGCTGCCCCGAGCCCGGCTGCGCGCTCCCCAACTCCAAGCACCTGTCTCCGGCGGGTCCAGAGGGCGGCCAACAGAGCCAGCCGACCTCGCCGGACAGTTCAGCAGAGGATTCGCTCACCTGGGTCGAAAAGAGCCAAGAAAGATGTAATGTCCAAGAGGCCACCACTGCCCTCACCGAGACGCTCATCCCGGGCCAGGTTCCGCCACGCTGCTTCCTCCTCCTCTCCAGCTCGAGTTTTCTATTTACCGACAGGTATGTACTCCGCTAAGCGGTCAAGCGTTTCCGCAGAAGGGAGAAGATAAACTTACCCTCAGAGCCGGCGGCGGCGCAGGTGGAGCGCGAGGGGCGCCCCCGCACCTGGAGCAGCCGCGGCTCGCTATCACCTCCGCCCGCCCACGCCCGCGTCGCAGCTGCGCCCCACTCCGCGCCCCCGCACTCACCTCGGCGCAGGCACCGCCCAGGCCGCCGCCCCCGCTCGAGCGCCGGGGCGCAGCCAGGGACCGGAGCCGCCCGCGCGACGCCCAGGAGCTCCCGGCTCAACCGCGGCCGCGGCTGCTCCTCCGGCCGCCTCGCCCGGACAAAGAGAAGCCGCGGGGCCGGCGGCCGCCCAGCCCAACCTTCGCAGCGCGCGGCGCGCGCCTCGCCCGCGAGGTGCCGTCCGCGGTGACAGCGGCCAGGCGGCGAGCGGGCCCGAGCGGTAGGCGGCGCGGGGTAGCTGATGCGCGCACCCCCTCCCGGCCGCCCGGAGACGCACTCGCCGAGACCCTGGCGCCTCCTCCCGGCCCGCACTCTGCGCCCCGCGTCGCAGCCCCGCAGCCGGGAGCCACAGCGCCCTCTGCCGACCGCCCCTGCGCCGGCTCCTGCGCGCGCGCCTGCCCGCTCCGGCTCCGGCTCCGGCCCCGGCCCGGGCCCCGGCCCCGGCCCCAGCCCCATCCTCAGCCTCAGCCTCCACAGGAGGCGGGCACGGCGTGGGCGGTTGCTCCGCTCGTCACCGCGGTGCCCGAGCGTCGGGAGACCTCAGGAGAAAGAAGGAGTAAGACTGGGTTGGCGGCTCCAGGGCAGGCCTCCAGGAATAGGTTCCGCTGTTTTCCGCTTAGAACAGAAGAGGGAGCCGCTTCGAATTAGGCGCAGCAAGAGGCATTGGGGTTCAGCATCGGGAAGAACTTTGGAGGACGCTAGGGTGCCTGATTCACAGGAGCCCAAAGCCAGTCTCTGAAAAGATTTGAGCAAAAGGCAGGCGTTTCTTTCTAGAAGAAAGCTTATTTCTGTGTTTAATGAGCACCAAATGTGCCTCCCCACTGTCCGAGGGGTTCCAGCGAGACTTGACTGCTCTTATAGTAAATAGATGAATTAATGATTTCTCAAAGACCTTTTTCCAGTCCTACCTGGAATGCTCAGGCTCCCCTACGCGGTGCATCTGGAGGGTTTGCAAAGGCAAGTGTAACTAGAGGACTTTTGCAGACTCTGATTCAAACAGCAATGGAATAAAGATTTACCATTATAAAGATGAAACGATGTTGCTGGTCTTTGCACTATTTAGGTTGGCTTTTTTTTTTTTGTTTTTAGGGGATGTCTTTCCAAACCACTGTGTTAAGCAATACTTTATGCCAGTTAATTTTTTTTTTTTTTAACCAACTGGACTACTTGGTGAAGAGAAATCACGAAATGGCACTTTTTTTTTCAGACCACTGTCTTTTAAAATTATTCCATCAGCTCTTCCTTTTCCCCTGAAAGAATCTAGGACAAATTTCATAGCTTTTCCTGTCACTTTCAGGTGTTCATAAACAGTCAGATTTCCTGATATTAAAAAGTCCAGGCCAGGCGCGGTGGCTCACGCCTGTAATCCCAGCACTTTGGGAGGTCGAGGCAGGCGGATCACGAGGTCGGGAGATCGAGACCACGGTGAAACCCCGTCTCTACTAAAAATAGAAAAAAATTAGCCGGGCGTGTTGGCGGGCACCTGTAGTCCCAGCTACTAGGGAGGCTGAGGCAGGAGAATGGCGTGAACCCAGGAGGCGGAGCTTGCAGTGAGCCGAGATGGCGCCACTGCACTCCAGCCTGGGAGACAGAGGGAGACTCAGTCTTAAATAAATAAATAAAATTTTTAAAAAGTCTAGTCCAATCCAAATCAAAACTTTAATCACAATCCATTCAAGCCTTCCCCACTCGCCTCCCACCACCCACCAGACCCCAACCTGACCCAAGCTCAGAAGCCTGCAAGGAGGAGGAAAACGACCTTTGATTCCTGCTTCTGTGTCCTCCCCAGGTAGCTGTGAAGACTGGTTCCACCGCCAGGCATGGAGGCTCATGTCTGTAATCCCAGCACTTTGGGGGGCTGAATCAGGTGGATTACTTGAGGTCAGGAGTTCAAGGCCAGCCTGGCCAACATGGTGAAACCCTGTCTCTACTAAAAATACAAAAATTAGCTGGGTGTGGTGGCATGCACCTGTAATTCCAGCTACTCAGGAGAATCGCTTGAACCCAGGAGGCAGAAGTTGCAATGAGCCAAGATTATGCCACTGTACTCCAACTGGGCGACAGAGCAAGCCTCTGTCAAAGAAAGAAGCAGGGTGTGGTGGTTCATGCCTGTAATCCCAGCACTTTGGGAGGCCGAGGCGGATGAATCACGAGGTCAAGAGATCGAGACCATCCTGGCCAACGTGGTGAAACCCTGTCTCTACGAAAAATACAAAAAATTTAGCTGGGCATGGTGCCACGTGCCTGTAGGCCCAGCTACTCGGGAGGCTGAGGCAGGAGAATCGCTTAAACAATTCTCCTGCGGAGGCTGCAGTACGCCGAATCGCTCCACTGCACTCCAGCCTGGCAACAGAGTGAGACCCGGTTTCACAAAAAAACAAAAACAAAAACAAAACTGGTTTCTCAAGTTGAGCAGGGTGGGGTTCTGACCCTGCAGCTGTTCCAGCCTCAGCTTCACTGGTGGTCTGCCTCACGCAGGCCCTCTGCAGGGCAACATGCCCTGGCAGTCAGTCCCAGCTACCTTCCACAATATGCATGCTGACCCATGGACACCAACTGGCATTTGGCCCATCACGCTGTAGAAGTGCAGGCCGCTGTCACTGCAGTACTGTCTTATTCTCTGGTCACAGGCAGCTCTGACCAACCGCTTTCCTTGAAGCTTCTCAGGCAGCTATCTCTGGATTCTTGCATGTCCCCCACACTCCAGGTGACACATGCCAGGTTCTGGAAGCATGCCTTTCTTTGCGTGAAGTGGGTGGGTCCTCCTTCTTCTCCCTGTGAGCACCATGTCATTCTCATCACCAAACTTCTCCCTTGATTGCTCCCTCCTTTCCTTCAATTTGGTCTGAAGGTAGCGGAACCCTAACTTAGCAAATCCTACAAAGATGGTCCAGTACCTCCATTTATGTGGATTTATGTGTGGGGATACCTGTCTGTGTGGTGGCATGGAGGTGATCCCCTGAGATCTTGCAAGCTTGAGCAACTGACAGCCTGCAGCTGTCACACATTTGGATCCACCACAGAGCTCACACCAAGGTCACACATTCCCCAGCTGTTTCCGGCTCACAACTGAGCATGGTGAGAGCACTAGAGCTACACCCTTTCTGCTTCTGGCCAGCGGCCTTTGCTCTGGAATTCCTCCCACGCTACCAGGCCTTTCTCAGAATGTGCTGCAGTCTGGAGCTCTTCCAACCCAATCTTCTTCCCTTCCCTCTCTCCGTTCACAAGTGTCAGACCTGTATTGCACTGAGACCTGTCAGAAGGCTCTCCTCACCTGCATGCCAAGCTCCTTCTCCCTCCTGCACTATCCTGAACGGGCATTGTCTTTAAAATATTTTGGCACATCTAATCCTATCTTGACATCCGCTTTTCAGAGGTCCCAAACTGGCATAGTCATCTGTTGGCCCACCTAGAAGCATTCCAAGATAAGTCTTATATTAAAATTTGATTATGCTGTATTTAGAAACTGTGAAAAGAACAATGGCAAAATCATGGAGCCAACCTGAGTGTCAATCAACAGTTGACTGGATAAAGAAGACGTGGTCCATATATTAATACATCATGGAATATTATGCAGCCATAAAAAAATGAAGTCATGTCCGTTGCAGTGACATAGGATGGAGCTGGAGGCCGTTATCCTAAGTGAAGTAGTTCAGAAACAGAAAACCAAATACCACGCATTCTCACTTATAAGTGGGAGCTAAACAATGAGTAAACATGGACACAAAGATGGGAATAATAGACACTGGGGACACCAAAAGAGGGGAGGATGGGCAGGGGGCAAGAGCTGAAAAATTACCTATGGGGTACAGTGTTCACTGTTTGGGTAATGGATCCACTAGAAGCCCAATCTCCAGTATGCTCATGTAACAAACAAGCACATGTACCCCCTGAATCTAAAATAAAATTAATTTTTTTTGAGGTGGAGTTTCACTGTCACCCAGGCTGGAGCACAGTGGCGCAATCTCAGTTCGCCACAACCTCCACCTCCCAGGTTCAAGTTATTCTCCTGCCTCTGTCTCCTGAGTAGCTGGGATTACAGGTGCATGCCACCACGCCCAGCTAATTTTTGTATTTTTAGTCGAGATGGGTTTTCACCATGTTGGCAAGGCTGGCCTCGAACTCCTGACCTCAAGTGATCCACCCGCCTCAGTCTCAAAAAGTACTGGGATTACAGGCATGAACCACCGCGCCCAGCCAAATTAAATTAAAAAAAAAAAAAAAGCTGTGAAAAGAAGAGTAGAATGTTCTCTTGAATTAAAAAAATATATATATATATGATCAGCAAGTATCGTAGTGTAGATTCCCTACCAAAGCAGAGACTGATAGAATGACTTGGATACAGGTAGTTAATTTTTATTGTTTTTTTGTTTGTTCATTTGTTTTTTGAGGCAGAGTCTTGCTCTGTCGCCCAGACTGGAGTGCAGTGGCGCAATCTCAGCTCATTGCAACCTCCACCTCCTGGGTTCAAGCGATTCTCCTTCCTCAGCCCCCTGAGTAGCTGGGATTACAGGCGCACACCACCATGCCCGGCTAATTTTTGTATTTTCAGTAGAGACACCGTTTCACCATGTTGGTCAGGCTGATCTCAAACTCCTGACCTCGCGATCCACTTGCCTCTGCCTCCCGAAGTGCTGGGATTACAGGCATGAGCCACTGTGCCCGGCCTATGTCATTTTTTAAGAAGTCTTCCAAATGTAATACATATGAAAGTCCTAAAATTAATCCTATTTCTAATTGGAAAATGTTTAAATTGAAAACTCACTAAGATTATACAAGTAGTTGCCCTTTTACCTGACATGTTTGTTTTCACTTTTTTTTTTTTTTTTTAGACAGGGTCTTGCTCTGTCACCCAGGCTGGAGAGCAGTGGAATAATCACAGCTCACTGTAACCTTGAACTCCTGAGCTCAAGTGATCCTCCCACTTCAGCCTTCAGTGTAACCAGCAGACTTCATGCCCAGCTAATTTTTTATTATTATTATTTATTTGTAGAGACAGGGTCTCACTTTGTTACCCAGGCTGGTCTTGAACTCCTGGGGTCAAGTGATCCTCCTACCTCAGCTTGCCAAAGTGCTGGGATTACGGGCATGAGCCACCGCTGCACCTGGCTCAAGTTTTTAATTAAATTTGCATGCTTTCTTTCTTTTTTTTTTTTTTTTGAGACGGAGTCTTGCTCTGTCACCCAGGCTGGAGTGTAGCGGCGCCATCTCAGCTCACTGCAACCTCCGCCTCCTGGGTTCACGCCATTCTCCTGCCTCAGCCTCCTGAGTGACTGGGACTACAGGCGCCTACCACCATGCCTGGCTAATTTTTTTGTATTATTAGTAGAGATGGGGTTTCACCGTGTTAGCCAGGATGGTCTCGATCTCCTGACCTTGTGATCTTCCCGCCTCAGCCTCCCAAAGTGCAACTATTCCAATTACATTGTGTTTAACCAAGTTGTAATTAAGCTTCCATTTGCTGCCCAATTTTTCTAGAGAATCTAAATTTACTAGAACCTCATGGTAATTCACATATCTGTTACTTATTAGCCAAAATAATGACGTTGCTTTCAAAAAAATTTACTATTTCCAGTTTCTGGATTATCTTATGAAATTTCTTGTCTGTACAATCTGGAATGGAAGAATGTACACTTCATTGTTAAAAGAACTAGAAACATGTCATGCAAATGGCTTCTGCGTATTGAAGGTATGCTGGCATGGGTTAGTGTCCTTCAGGGGAGCCTTCCCCCATTCTTCCAGGTGGAATCTGTTGCTCTTCCTTCTGTAATCCCGTAGCTCTGTGTGTGTAGAACTTGCATTGCAATGTACTTTTGTTTACGTGTTTGTTCATCCCCTTTGACCTCATGCCTTTTTTATTTCTAGTTGTCTACAACCTATCTTGGTCCTTATCACATAGGAGATGCTCAATAAATATTGGCTGATTGATCAACTCATTGGATAGTTACACTAGTTAAAGTGGGCGGCCTATTTGCTTAGCTTCTGTTCTCCAGAACAGTTAGACCAAGATCAATGGATAATCCACTTCAACTATTGTTGAAATGGTCGTTCCTTTTTTTTTTTTTTTTTCTCGAGACAGAGTCTTGCTCTTTGACCCAGGCTGGAGTGCAGTGGCGCGATCTTGGCTCAGTGCCACCTCCGCCTCCTGGGTTCATGCCATTCTCCTGCCTCAGCCTCCTGAGTAGCTGGGACTTCTGGTGCTGCCACAATGCGTGTTAGCCAGGATAGTCTCGATCTCCTGACCTTGTGATCCGCCCGCCTCAGCCTCCCAAAGTGCTGGGATTACAGGCGTGAGCCACCATGCCCGGCCTTTTTTTTTTTTTTTTTTTTTTTTTTTTTTTTTTTTCTGAAATAGAGTCTCACTCTGTAGCCCAGGCTGAAGTGCAGTAGCATGATCTTGGCTCACTGCAACCTCAGCCTCCCAGGTTCAAGTGATTCTCCTTCGTTAGCCTCCCAAGTAGCTGGGATTACAGGAACCCACCACCACGCTCAGCTGACTTTTGTATTTTCAATAGAGACAGGGTTTCACCCTGTTGCCCAGGCTGGTCTTGAATTCCTGGGCTCAAGCAATCCATCTGCCTTGGCAAAGTGCTGGGATTGCAGGCATGAGTCACCACTCCTGGCCAAAATGGTCATTCTTTTGTATCTCTCAATCTAGATAATTTTTGGAGGACCCAAACACCACATAGGAGATAAGAAAGGGGGAATTTGAAAGAACCATCCCCGGTTCCTAAAGCTAAGTTATTCTAGCAATATAATAAATTGGATTAGGGTAGGAAACATGGAGTCCAAGTCCAGCTCTTCCCCCGAACACCTGCTTAGGGCTTTAGTTCTCTACAAAACTAACCAGGGTTAGAATCATTCATTAGGCAACCACACTGCACAGTGGAAAAAGGGGGGTTTTTGGAGTCAGGTAGATCTGGCACTGAGGGCAAAATATCAGTTTCTAGTTTAACAACCTAGGGCACATTATTTAAATTCACTGATCATCAGTTTTCTATGGGAAATACAAAGACTGTCTTGCAATGTTGCTAAGTGAGACAAAATGTATGAAGTGCATGCCACTGTGCTTAGCACACAGTAGAGTCTAGACAGGGACTTCCGTTGTGTAAATCACACTCCTGTGCTTATACACAGAGGAAGCTCATCTTTCATCAATTTTTTTTAGGCAGGGTCTCCCTCTGTTGCCCAGGCTGCAGTGCAGTGGCACAGTCACGGTTCACTGCAGCCTTAATCTCACTGGGCTCAGGTGATCCTCCCCCACTCATCTTCCTGAGTAGCTGGGACTACAGGCACACACTACCATGCCCAGCTGATTTTTGTATTTTTTTGTAGAGATGGAGTTTCACCATGTTGCCCAGGCTGGTCTCAAACTCCAGTGGTTCAAGTGATCCACCTGCCTCAGCCTCCCAAAATGCAGTGGCATGAGCCACTGCATGGCCATCTTTCAGTTTTTACTTATGCTTTACAATCTCTCTCTCTCTCTCTCTCTCTCTCTCTCTCTCTCTCTCTCTCTCTCACACACACACACACACACACACACACACACAAACACACACACACACAGTGAAATAGGGAAAGACAGCAAAAGTCCACCAGGTTTAACAGAGTATTTTCCGTCATTGCCAAAAAGAAAGGTTATCATAGAGGCAGTGATTTAATGGTTACATATAAAATTCTTCATGCCTTAAAATCATTAAAGTACTATTTCGCAGGTAATTCTCCCTAAGTCCAGTAAAATAAAAAGTCGCCAGATGTTGAGAACTTGGAAATGGGAGTGATGACATTATTTAAGCCCTGAACAAAAGTACCATTAAGGTGTAGACCCATTCCAATCACTTTTAAAGATTATAAAGAATACTTCATACACAGTAAGCAAGGTTATATGATGGCACAATTAAACAGGAGAACCAACAGCTCACATGTTGTGTTTCCGTTGTACTTTGCATGGTAGATGTGGATACTGACGTTTGTGACTGCTTAGTTTTAAGCAAAAGTCACCTTCCTACAAGGCAATTCACTTGAGAATAGGCTATTCAAATCTGCAGCAGCCTTCAAAAAAGTGCAGATGGAGAAAATTGATGATCAAACCATTGTCTCAAATTGGGTTTTGAAACTCGAATTGGGAGCGAATTTCAAAAATTCGAATTCGAAGAAATCGAATTTCTTCACAGATTTTAAAGTAGAGCTAATGCCTAGTTTGCCCAGCAGAGGGCAACAGCCCCCACGGGAACGTGCAAGACTATTCACCCGCTTTAAAAGCCGACTTCACCGGAGGTCCACGGAGAGAAAGCGGGGGCCAAGGCGTGGGTGACACCGTTCCTGGTCAAGATCACCCGGGGGCAAGCATAAAATGGAAATGCAGGTCCCTTGTTAAAAAAGAGGAAAAAAGTGTTTCTTCTCCAGTCTCTCTCGCTTGACCTGTCCAGGTGTTTTGTTTGCTATTTAATGTCACACTCCCTCAAGCACAGAGAAGCTGGCAGGCTGGGTGCAGACTCTTAGGGCACCAGGGGCCCGCCCTGTGGTTATGCGGTGCAGAGGGTCATGCCTGACCCTGCCCCCACCCTGCCCGGCCCGTCTGGTGGAGGACGGAAGGGGCACCGTGTCGGGCCTGTCAGGATGAAGGCCAGCAGCAGTTCTGAGCAGGAGCAGGAACGGGTGACCCAGACCCAAGTCCGGGAGATGGGGAGGAGGCAGGACCGCATACCCTTTAGAGAGTGACTTAATCATGCCCTTTACAGGTAAAATATAGAAAGCCCAGAGAAGTAAAGATCTTACAGAACGTCACACAGCTCATAGTGGCAGAGCCAAAACTAAAAGACCCAAGACTCTTTTGAATTTTTTCTTGTGCTGTTTTCAGAGATCATTCTTTTCTGAACATGTGGTCTGCAACCTGAGCTTGTAGTTTTATATTCAAGGTCAGGAGGCAGCAGAGGAGAGCTACTGTCCTTAACCACTCCACTTAGTGGCCCAGGACTTTGGGAGATTACTCAGCTTGTTTCCAGAGATCAGTCAGCTTTGCTTTGGTTTCAGTTCAGGGTTAGCATATCCATAATTCTGTATTAATAAGGCCAGGCCTATAATGTTTCTTAGCAGTTGCATATCGAATATGGAGAGAAAACATAGGGAGTGTACTATGTATTGTGAAACATTGCAACAGACAAGCATATTCTAAGCCATGTGATTCTAAGTGTTTGCTTCCTAAATGATCATTGATCTCTGGCCCCTGAGGAGTTCGTTGTCTATCCCTGAACAAGCCACTTGTTCCAGCCCATTACTGCAGCTAATTAGCCACAACCACATTGCATGTAAGGGTTTCCTTTGTGTTGAACTTTAATATTCAGCAGGAGAATAGACACTGCATCCCTTTAATTGTGTTTTCCTAATTAAATTGAAAATTCTAATTGTTTCTTCCTCTTGAAATGAAGATCTTAAATTTTATAGTCAAGTTCCTATGCTCAAGTTTTATTTTAACTATTTTTAAAACCTTGCCACAACTAAGTAACCAAGTAGACTTTACACCACAGATAACTTTTGGATACATGATTATCTAATAGTAGATGTATAATGATTACAAAAGGGACAAGAATAATACACTTCAGGGTCATTAGACAAAATGAAACGTATCCTCTCCTTGTCATGGACCACTATGTTTCTCATTTCCTAATCTCTAAAATAGAAGAAATTCCATCTGACTTTTATTGACTTAAAAGGAGATTAAGAAGATTAACTTGACACTCTTAGAAAAAACAAAAATATTATAGTATACATTTTGGCAAGCAAAAGTACCATGTTAATAATATTGTTATTTACAACATAGTTGCTTTATAACAGATGGGTAAAAATGATCGGATTTGCAGAACACAGAATTTTGAAACTAGAAGAGACTCCAAGGCGATCTCATTCAAATTCATTTTACAGAAGAATAAACAAAAATGCAGAAATAACAAGTTTTCAGAGTTTGAAATACCTATTTTAAAGTTATTTCTACAATGAAGTCTTTGACATAATAAAATTCTATAATAAATTAAATTTAAAGAAGGAATGAAACTTACTGTTTAACTTATTTAGAATACATGACAATAGTGAGACAGCTAATATTTCTTTCAGAAGCTCCAAAGTAGTTAAAGCAGGTTCTTTCCTCTTCGTAGATGAAGTTTTCCCGATCCTCCTGATTACCTGATTACCCTTGATATATTTTAATTTACCAATGTCCTTCTCAAAATTACTAAACTTAAATTCTCAATCCTATTCTCACCACTATAGGGAACTATGGGTTATCACCTTTTATTTGCTTGAAACCCAGGTGAATTTAATTAATGCAAACCAAATCACACCCATTTATGGAACACCTGCAAAAACTAAACCGCCGAAGCCTATTCTACGTACACTGCCTTAAAATCAGGGGACATCTGTCCTTTTTGACTGCTCAGTATCCATTTCTTCTTCTGCAACTGTGAAACAATTTGGCTTTGGAGAATTACCACTCTCTCCACTGGAGATGGAGATGGAGAACCTGCTGATGCACATGGTATGTCTTACCCTGGCCAAGAGTTGGTCAAGTGAGTGAAGCCAGACCAACCAACTGCTCACTCTTTCTCTTTCTGGCATCCTGACCCAGAAGGAAGTACTAGTAGGAGCTCATTGAATCCAGTGTGGTCCTAAAAAGAAAGTCGGTCACTTCTAGTTTCCTAGATGTTCAAAGTTATTCTGGTTTTGGAACTTCCAAATCTTGGTTCTTCAGCTTTTTCTTTGATTCTGTGAACAACTGTGTATCTTCCCAGTAAAATCCTTCTTTTGCCTTTTGTTAAAGTCAGTTTCTGTTGTTATTAAGCAAAATCTATACCTGGTATACCTGGCCTGATATTTTCTGGTTTATTTGTTTTCTTGTCTGTTTTCTGCCTCTCACCCTCTTCCATCAGGAAAGGGATCTTGTCTGCCCTGTTTGTTGCTGGAACTCCAGAATCAAGAATTGTGTCTGTAACATGGGCAGTTCTCAAGAAATATATGTTGAGTGAATGACTGATACCCAATTCCCTAAATAATACAGTTGTCATCTGGGCCCAGTGGCTCATGCCTACAATCCCAGCACTTTCAGAGGCTGAGGAGGGGGACTGCCTGAGCCCAGGAGTTCAAGACCAGCCTGGGCAATACATCAAGACTCTGACTCTATGAAAAAAAATTTTAATAATAGTAATAATAATCCAGTTGTCAAAGCCAAGTACCTAGGGATGATAAATTAAATAAGTAAGATTTCTTAATCTATTCATTTAAAAACACAAACTCAGAAAAGGGGGGAAAGTCTTACAGAGGTATGTAAAATCTGATCCTCATTAACTAAGTGCAAGTCTTATTTTCTGCCAGATTAGCCTCAAAGTTGAGCAGCTGGGCCATGGGTGGAGAGGCCCTTGTGACAGAGTTGATGGTTCGCTCATTCTTCCTCAGAGCAAGTAAATCTCTGGGGAGGGGATATGGCTGTTGTGGTCACAGTAATGCCTCCCGCACCACTCATCTCCTAAACCAGCAAGCCAGGGACAAAAGTAACTGAGTGGAAAAGATCCATATAGATATGACTTTGCATTTCTGTACCTGCTATCAAATCCAGGGTGGATTTAATGTGGACCTAAACTAATCTCCATTAAAAGGAGTGAAGATAGGCCGGGCGCAGTGGCTCACACCTGTAATCCTAGCACTTTGGGAGGCCCAGGCGGGCGGATCACGAGGTCAGGAGATCAAGACCATCCTGGCTAACATGGTGAAACCCTATCTCTACTAAAAAAATACAAAAAATTAGCCGGGCGTGGTACAGGCTGGCACCTGTAGTCCCAGCTACTTGGGAGGCTGAGGCAGGAGAATGGCGTGATCCCGGGAGGCGGAGCTTGCAGTGAGCCGAGATTGTGCCACCGCACTCCAGCCTGGGCGACAGAGTGAGACTTTGTCTCAAAAAAAAAAAAAAAAGGAGTGAAGGTAAACAGTAAGGAGGAGAAGAGCTGTGCTGACAGGATGCTCATGACCAGTGTTTGCTGACAAAAGATAACTGGGTGCATATTGAAGACATAAGAACAATAAGATGCTCACAGACTCTTTGCCTGCCCCCTCGTATAATAATGTTACTTATTGGGTCCATGGAGGCCTCAGTAAACTGTAGAGATGATCTTGAGTAAAGACTTGTATTACAGAAGAAGTACCAGTTGTTTCTTACATCACAAAGGCCCCAACAGAGATGCTCGTTAATAATAGCTGATGGGAAGTGATCATCTACTGTATATCAGGCATGGGCTCTGCTAAGTGATTTGCACACATTTTCTTATGCGATTGCACAGTGCCCTGGGATAGGTACTACTTTGGTCTTCCATTGAACCAATTAGCAAGGTGAGGCTTAGAGGGTTAAGCAACTTGCTGAAGGCCATACAGCTGGCAAGATTTCCACTGGTTAAGAAGAGATGCTCACCTGCAGAGAGGGAAATAGGATAAGATACACGATAAGGCTGGGCATGGTGTTTCATGCCTGTAATCCCAGCACTTTGGGAGGCCAAGGCAGGAGGATCACTTGAGCCCATAAGTTCAAGACCAGCCTCGGCAACATGGCAAAACGTCGCCTCTACTAAAAATGCTGACAGCTATGGGTGACAGGATTAGGCATTTACAAGATCATGGGTCATGGGAAGCTTTTTTCTCCCCAAAAGGGGAAACTTGAGAGCTGATGGGACTGCTGGAAAAGATCCCTTCACGACTGACAAGCGGCCACCTGAACTTTCCAGTGTCGCTGCAATGGGTGGGTCTTTCTCTGGCCTCCCTGAGCTGCTCGCCTTCCCCACCTCACCACACAGGTAATGCTTTTCTCTCTCTTTCTCTCCTTTTCCTTTCCTATCTTTTCTGTTACTCAGGGCGACTGTCTTGCCCAGAGACCACATGGTGAAACTCCTGGTAGGAAGTCCCTGAAACAAATGAAAAAAACTAGATGAAGTTTCCCTCTCTTCTTGTTTTATGTCCTTGGGAGCTCGACCTGGTGCACTCGTGGTTAAGTCATAACCTTCATTCAGGCTTATTGGTTTCACCTGGAAGTTAACCTTTGGTAAAGTTTAAAAATCAGAAATATTGGCAGTTTGGCATGGTTAAAATACTTGGGTAATAAGAGATCTAAAAAAATTTTTTTTCTTTAAAGAGCGCAATGGCTAAAAGTCAACTTAATTAACAGTGGAGAGAGCCCTCTCAAAATCTAAGGCTCTGTTCTGTTCTACACTGAATTAACTGATGGTTTTGACTTTTGGGGGTATCAGAAATCACTTCGCATTATCAGAGAGTTTTGGTGTCTAATAACTATGTAGGAAGTACAGTTTTGGGGATAGCTAATGGCAGTTATGGGGGGATACTCGGTTCTTTGCATGGTTGGATCAGAGAAGCATGCTCTTGGTCATCTGGAAGATATGGAGATGTCTCCACTCCCCCACCCCCTACTGAGAGATAAGACTCCCATGGGGATGGGCTAATCACAGAATGGGCTGATTGGCTTTGGGTTGCTTTGCAATGAAATGCACGGTACAATCATGGCATTGTTGTTCTGTAGCATTTCTCTTGAGGGATCCAGGATTCAGTACAAAAATGGAATCCTTAATTTTGGGGATCTGTTTTCGCATCCCAGTTGTGCCTGCTAATTAGTCCATAGAAACTGCATGCTTTCCTGGTCCTGTTCCTCCAAGGGTTCCACCCTGAAGCCAGTAATCCAATTAAGAAACTGGCAAATGAAAAATCATACAAGCACTGGATCTTCTGTGTATTTATGTGTGTTCTGTGTGTAACATGAAAGAGCTTCGATTAATTGGTTTAAAAATAATAAGTGCTTAAATCAAATATTTTGTCACAAAAGTAAAAAGTGTAATGCCTTATAGTTCATGTGACTTAAGTAATTTTTGGGAAATAAGAACACTTTTACATGCAAAGTGTATAAGGGAAGTGAAATGTGTTTTTGGTAAAAGATTTATAACACGGCATGGGAATGTGGGTTTTTTTTGTGTGTGTGTGCCTAGATTAAAGGGTTAAAGAATTGTTTTAAGTTGGATAAGATAAAGCTGAAGGTTTGAGCACATTGTGGAAGGATTGTGAAAAATTAATCTTGTAAAAGAAATTCTGTGTGTGAACATATTGGCTAAAGTTAAAGGGGTATTATTCAGCTTTTCTGTAAATTAAACATTGGAATAAAAACACAACAGGTTTTTCACAGAGCACTGATCTGCTCTTTCACAAAAATTTATAAAGGGATACAAAAGGTTTGTGGTGTCTTACCTTATGGTCAAACGGATTAAGATTGGATAAATTTGTCTATAAGGTTTTATTAAGAATTGGTTTTGAAATCAATAGCACACTAATGCAGGGATGACATTTGGCTTTCTCTCTTCAACAAGATTTTCATGTAATATCAAAAAAAAGAAAGATTTTTGCTTTTTGAATAAACTGTAGAAAAAAGAAGGGAAAGAAAAGAGACATAAAACTTGGAAAGCTAAGTCTTCCCTCTATTAATGATTAAAATATTTTGTCTTTAAAAAAATTTTAAGTTATCATTTTGGCAAAATGAATGACTTATGGTAACCTGAAATTCTACTTTAAAATATAAAGCATTTAAACATTTGAGATTTGACAAACTTTCCAAAATCAAATTATAAATTATGTCTTTGGGGGATCTGGCAAGACGGCCGAATAGGAACAGCTCTGGTCTGCAGCTCCCAGCAAGACCAACATAGAAGGCAGGAGATTTCTGCATTTCCAACTGAGGTACCTGGTTCATCTCATTGAGACTGGTTAGGCAGTGGGTGCAGCTCACAGAGAGCAAGCAGAAGCAGGGTGGAGCATCACTTCACCCGGGAAGTGCAAGGACAGGGGGTCTCCCTTTCCCAGCCAAGGGAAGCTGTGAGGGACTGTGCTATCCAGCCAGATACTACGCTTCTCCCATGGTTTTTGCAATCTGCAGACCAGGAGATTCCCTCATGTGCCTGCACCACCAGGGCCCCGGGTTTGAAGCACAAAACTGGGTGGCTGTTCAGGCAGACACCAAGCTAGCTGCAGGAGTTTTCTTTTTCATACCCCAGTGGTGCCTAGAACTCCAGCAAGACAGAACTGTTTACTAGTCTGGAAAGGGGGCTGAAGTCAGGGAGCCAACTGGTCTCGTTTGGCGGGTTCCACTCTGATGAAGCCCAGCAAGCTAAGAACCACTGGCTTGAAATTCTTGCTGCCAGCACAGCAGTCTGAAGTCGACCTGAGATGATCGAGCATGGTGGGGTGAGAGGCATCCACAATTACTGAGACTTGAGTAGGCGGTTTTCCCCTCACAGTGTTAAGGACTGGGTGGAACTCAACACAGCACAGCAAAGCAGCTGTGACCAGACTGCCTCTCTAGATTCCTCTTCACTGGGAAGGGGATCTCTGAAAGAAAGGCAGCAGCCCCAGTCAGGGGCTTATTGATAAAACTCCCATCTCCCTGGGATAGAGCACCTGGGGGAAGGGGTGGTTGTGGGCACAACTTCACCAGACTTCAATGTTTCTGCCTGCTGGCTCTGAAGAGAGCAGTGGATCCTGACAAAGAAGGTTCTCCCAGCACAGCGCTCAAGCTCTGCTAAGGGACAGACTGCCTCCTCGAGTGGGTCCCTGACCCCCATGCTTCCTGACTGGGAGAGATCTTCCAACATGGGTCGACAGACCCCTGATACAGGAGAGCTCAGGCTCATATCTGGCAGGTGCCTCTGGGACAAAACTTCCAGGGGAAGAAGCAGGTAACAATCTTTGCTGTTCTGCAGCCTCCACTGGTGATACCCAGGCAAATAGGGTCTGCAGTGGACCTCCAGCAAACTCCAGCAGACCTACAGCAGAGAGGCCTGACTGTTAGAAGGAAAACTAACAAACAGAAGGGAATAACATCAACATCAACATAAAGGACCTCCACACACAGAAAACCCATCCAAAGGTCATTAGTCTCAAAGACCAAAGGTAGATAAATCCATGAAGATGAGGAAAAAAACAGCATAAAAATGCTGAAAATTGCCTCTTCTACTCCAAGTGATTGCAACTCCTCTCCAGCAAGGGCACAAAACTGGACAGAGAATGAGTTTGATGAATTGATGGAAGTCGGCAGCAGAAAGTGGGTAATAACAAACTCCTCTGAGCTAAAGGAGCGTGTTCTGACCCAATGCAAGGAAGCTAAGAACCTTGAAAAAAGGTTAGATGAATTGCTAACCAAAATAACCAGTTTAGAGAAGAACATAAATGACTTGATGGAGCTGAAAAACAGCACAAGAACTTCATGAATCATACACAAGTATCAATAGCAGAATGAAGTGGAAAAAAGGATATCAGATTGAAGACCAACTTGATGAAATAAAGCATGAAGACAAGATTAGAGAAAAAATTGCAAAGGAACAAACAAAGCCTCCAAGAAATATGGGACTACGTAAAAAGAACAAATTTATGTTTGATTGGTATACCTGAAGAGACAGAGAGAATGGAACCAAGTTGGAAAACACTCTTCAGGATATTATTCACCAGTACTTCCCCAACCTAGCAATACAGGCCAACATTCAACTTCAGGAAATACAGAAAACACCACTAAGATACTCCTCGAGAAGAGCATCCCCAAGACGCATAATTGTCAGATTCACCAAGATTGAAATGAAGAAAAAAATGTTAAGGGCAGCCAGAAAGAAAGATCGGGTTATGCACAAAGGGACGCCCATCAGACTAACAGAGGATCTCTCTGCAGAAACCCTACAAGCCAGAAGAGAGTGAGACCCAATATTCAACGTCCTTTTTTTTTTTTTTTTTTTTTTTTTTTTTTTTTTTTTTTTTTTTTGAGACAGAGTCTTGCTCTGTCACCAGGCTGCAGTGTAGTGATGCAATCTTGGCTCATTGCAACCTCTGCCTCCAAGGTTCAAGCAATTCTCCTGCCTCAGCCTCCCATGTAGTTGGGACTACAGGCGCATGCCACCATGCCCAGCTTATTTTTGTATTTTTAGTAGAGATGGAGTTTCACCATCTTGGCCAGGATACTCTTGCTCTCTTGACCTCATGATCTGCCCACCTCAGCCTCACAAAGTGCTGGGATTAAGGTGTGAGCTATCATGCCCAGCCTCAACATTCTTAAAGAAAAGAATTTTCAACCCAGAGTTTCATATCCAGCCAAACTAAGCTTCATAAGTGAAGGAGAAATAAAATCCTTTACAGACAAGCAAATGCAGAGAGATTTTGTCACCACCAGGCCTGCCTTACAAGAGCTCCTGAAGGAAGCACTAAATATAGGGGGGAAAAAAAAACTGGTACCAGCCACTGCAAAAACATACCAGTTTGCAAAGACCATTGACACCATGAAGAAACTGCATCAACTAACAGGCAAAATAACCAGCTAGCATCATAATGACAGGATCATATTCACAATAACAATGCTAAATGCCCCAATTAAAAGACACAGACTGGCAAATTACACAGAGTCAAGATCCATCAGTGTGCTGTATTCAGGAGACCCATCTCAGATGTGATGACACACATAGGCTCAAAATAAAGGGATGGAGGAATATTTACCAAGCAAATGGAAAGCAAAAAAAAAAAAAGCAAGGGTTGGGCTGGGCATGTAATCCCAGCACTTTGGGAGGCCAAGGCGCGCAAATCACAAGGTCAGGAGATCGAGACCATCCAGGCTAACACAGTGAAACCCCATCTCTAATAAAAACACAAAAAATTAGCCGGGCATGGTGGCACGTGCCTGTAGTCCCAGCTACTTGGGAGGCTGAGGCAGGAGAATTCCTTGAACCTGGGAGGCAGAGGTTTTAGTGGACCGAGATCGCACCACTACACTCCAGTCTAGGTGACAAAGTGAGACTGTCTCAAAAAATAAATAAATAATAAATAAAAAATTTTTAAAAAATAGGGGTTGCAATCCTAGTCTCTGATAGAATACTTCAAACCAACAAAGATCAAAAAAGACAAAAGAGACAAAGAAGTACACTATATAATGGTAAAGGGATCAATGCAACAAGAAGAGCTAACTATCCTAAATATATATGCACCAAATACAGGAGAACCCAGATTCATAAAACAAGTTCTTAGAGACCTACAAAGAGACTTAGACTTCCACACAATAGTAGTGGGAGACTTTAACACCCCACTGTCAATATCAGACAGATCAATAAGACAGAAAATTAGCAAGGATATTCAGAACTTGAACTCAGCTCTGGACCAAGTGGACCTAATAGACATCTACAGAACTCTCCACCCAAAATCAACAGAATATACATTCTTCTCAGCACCACATAGCACTTATTCTAAAATCGACCACATAATTGGAATTAAAACACTCGTCAGCAGATGCAAAAGAATGGAAATCCTAACAGTCTCTCAGACCACAGTGCAATCAAATTAGAACTCACCATTAAGAAACTGACTCCAAACTTCACAACTACATGAAAACTGAACAGCGTGCTCCTGAATGACTACCTGGTAAATAATTAAATTAAGGCAGAAATAAATAAGTTCTTTGAAACCAATGAGAACAAAGACACAACATACCAGAATCTCTGAGACACAGCTAAAGCAGTGTTTAGAGGGAAATTTATAGCACTAAATGCCCACATCAGAAAGCGGGAAAGATCTAAAACTGACACCCTAACATCAAAATTAAAAGAACTAGAGAAGCAAGAGCGAACAAATTCAAAAGCTAGCAGAAGACAAGAAATAACTAAGATCAGAGCAGAACTAAAGGAGACAGAGACATAAAAAACCCTTCAAAAAACCAATGCATCCAGGAGCTGGTTTTTTGAAAATATTCACGAAATAGATAGACTGCTAGCCAGACTAATAAACAAGAAAAGAAGAATCAAACAGACACAATAAAAACTGATAAAGGGGGTATCACCACTGATCCCACAGAAGTACAAACTACCATTAGAGAATACTATAAACACCTCTACACAAATAAACTAGAAAATCCATAAGAAATGGATACATTCCTGGACACATACACCCTCTCAAGAGTAAACCAGGAAGAAGTCAAATCCCTGAATAGACTAATAACAAGTTCTGAAATTGAGGCACTAATTAATAGCCTACCACCACCACCAACAACAACAAAAAACAACCCAGGACCAGACGGATTCAGTCAAATTCTACCAGAGGTAAAAAGAGGAGCTGGTACCATTCCTTCTGAAACTATTCCAAACAATAGAAAAAGAGGAACTCCTCCCTAACTCATTTTATGAGGCCAGCATCATCCTGATACCAAAACCTGGCAGAGACACAACAAAAAAAGAAAATTTCAGGCCAATATCCCTGATGAACATCGACGTGAAAATCCTCAATAAAATACTGGCAAACCAAATCCAGTAGCACATCAAAAAGCTTATCCATCACAATCAAGTTGGCTTCATCCCTAGGATGCAAGTCTGGTTCAACACATGTAAATCAATAAACATAATCCATCACATAAACACAACCAATGACAAAAACCACATGATTATCTCAATAGATACAGAAAAGACCTTCGATAAAATTCAACACCCCTTCATGCTAAAAACTCTCAATAAACTAGGTATTGATGGAACGAATCTCAAAATAAGAAGAGCTATTTATGACAAGCCCACAGCCAATACTGTACTGAATGGAAAAAGCTGGAAGCATTTTGCTGGCAAGATAGCCCAACAGGAATAGCTTCAGTCTGCAGCTCCCAGCGATATCGACACAGAGGCAGGTGATTTCTGCATTTCCAACTGAGGTACACGGTTCATCACACTGGGACTGGTTGGACAGTGGGTGCAGCCCATGGAGGGCAAGACGAAGCAGGGTGGGGCATCACCTCATCTGGGAAGTACAAGGGGTTGGGGAATTTTCTCCCCTACCCAAAGGAAGCCGTGAGGGACTGAGCTGGAGGAACCATGTACTCCCCGCAGATACTGCGCTTTTCCCATGGTCTTCGTAACCTGCAGACCAGAAGATTCCCTCTGGTGCCTACCCCACCAGGGCCCTGGGTTTCAAGCACAATACTGGGTGGCCGTTTGGGTGGACACCAAACTAGCTTCAGGGTTTTTTTTTTGTTTTTGTTTTTTTTGCCATACCGCAGTGGTGCCTAGAACGCCAGAGAGAACCGTTCACTCCCTTGGAAAGGGGTGCTGAAGCCAGGGAGCCAAATGATCCAGCTTGGCAGGTCCCACCCCCACAGAGCCCAGCAAACTAAGATCCACTGGCTTGAAATTCTTACTCCCAGCAGAGCAGCAGTCTGAGATCGACCTGGGATGCTCCAGCTTGGTGTAGGGAGGGGTGTCCGCCATTGCTGAGGCTTGAGTAGGCAGTTTTACTCTCACAGTGTCAACAAAGCCATCAGGGAGTTTGAACTGGGCAGAGCTCACTGCAGCTTAGCAAGGCCACTGTGGCCAGACTGCTAGACTTCTCCTCTCTGGGCAGGGCATCTCTGAAAAAAAAGGCAGCAGCCCCAGTGAGGGACTTACAGATAAAACCCCTATCTCCCTGGGGCAGAGCACCTGGGGGAAGGGGCAGCTGTGGGCACAGCTTCAGCAGACTTAAACGTCCCTGTATGATGGCTCTGAAGAGGGCAGCAGACCTCCCAGCATAGCGTTCGAGCTCTGCTAATGGTCAGACTGCCTCCTCAAGTGGGTCCCTGACCCCTGTGTACCCTGACTGGAAGACACCTCCCGGTAGGGGCCAACAGACACCTCATACAGGAGAGCTCAGGCTAGCATCTGGCAGGTGCCTCCTGGGACGAAGCTTCCAGAGGAAAGAACAGGCAGCAATCGTTGCTGTTCTGCAGCCTCCGCTGGTGATACCCAGGAAAACAGGGTCTGGAGCGGATCTCCAGCAAACTCCAGCAGACCTGCAGCAGAGGGACCTGACTGTTGGAAGAAAAACTAACAAACAGAAAGGAATAACATGACCACTCAAAGACCCCATTCAAAGGTAACCAACATCAAAGACCAAAGTAGATGAATCCACAAAGATGGTGAAAAACCAGTGCAAAAAGGCTGAAAATTCCAAAAATCAGAATGCCTCTTCTCCTCCAAAGGATCACAACTCCCCAGCAAGGGAACAAAACTGGATGAAGAATGAGTTTGAAGAATTTACAGAAGTAGACTTCAGAAGGTGGGTAATAAACTTCTCTGAGCTAAAGGAGCATTTTCTAACCCAATGCAAGGAAGCTAAGAACCTTGAAAAAAGGTTAGAGGAATTGCTAACTAGAATAACCAGTTTAGAGAAGAACCTAAATGACCTGATGGAGCTGAAAAATACAGCACTAGAACTTCGTGAAGCATACACAAGTATAAATAGCTGAATCAATCAAGCGGAAAAAAGGATATCAGAGATTGAAGATCAACTTAATGAAATAAAGTGAGAAGACAAGATTAGAGAAAAAAGAATTAAAAGGAACAAACAAAACCTCCAAGTAACATGGGACTATGTGAAAAGAACAAATCTACGTTTGATTGCTGTACCTGAAAATGATGAGGAGAATGGAACCAAGTTGGAAAACACTCTTCAGGATATTATGCAGCAGAACTTCCCCAACCTAGCAAGACAGGCCAACATTCAAATACAGGAAATACAGAGAACACCACAAAGATATTCCTCAAGAAGAGCAATCCCAAGACACATAATCATCAGATTCACCAAGGTTGAAATGAAGGAAAAAATATTAAGGGCAGCCAGAGAGAAAGCTCAGGTTACCCACAAAGAGAAGCCCATCAGACTAACAGCAGATTTCTCTGCAGAAAACCTACAAGCCAGAAGAGAGTGGGGACCAATATCCAACATTCTTAAAGCAAATAATTTTCAATCCAGATTTTGATATCCAGCCAAATTAAGTTTCATAAGCAAAGGAGAAATAAAATCCTTTACAGATAAGCAAATGCTGAGAGATTTTATCACCACCAGGCCTGCCTTGTAAGAGCTCCTGAAGGAAGCATTAAACATGGAAAGAAAACCTAGAGGAGTTGGATAAATTCCTGGAAATATACAACCTTCCTAGATTAAACCAGGAAGAAATTAAAACTCTGAATAGACCGGTAATAAGCAGCAAGATTGAAATGGTAATTAAAAAAGAAAATGCCAACAAGAAAAAGTCCAGGACTAGACGAGCTCACAGTTGAATTCTGTGAGACATTCAAAGAAGAATTGTATCAATCTATTGACACTATTTCAAAAAATAGAGAAAGAGGCAATCCTCCCTACATCATTCTATGAAGCCAGTATTACCCTAATACTAAAACCAGAAAGGAGCATCACAAAAAGAGAAAATTGCAGACCAATATCCCTGATGAACATGGTTGCAAAAATCCTCAACAAATGGAATCCAACAGCATACAATGGAATCCAACAGCATACAAAAAAGATAATCTACCATGATCAAGTTGGTTTCATACTAGGGATGCAAGATGGTTTAACATACGCAAGTCAATAAATGTGATACACCATATAAGCAGGATTAAAAACAAAAATAACATGATCATCTCAACAGACACAGAAAAAGCATGACAAACTCCAGCATCCCTCAGCAAAATCAGCATAGAAAGGATGTATTTTAAGATAATAAAAGCCATCTATGACAATCCCACAGCCAACATTATACTGAATGGGGAAAAGGTGAAAGCATTCCCTCTGAGAACAAGTCAAGGATACCCACTTTCACCACTTCTATTCAACGCAGTACTGGAAGTCCTAGCCAGAGCAATTAGACAAGAGAAAGAAATAAAGGGCATCCAAATCAGTAAAGAGGAAGTCAAACTGTCACTGTTCACCAGTGACATAACGGTATACTAAGAAAACCCTAAAGCCTCATCCTAAAAGCTCCTAGAACTGATAAATGAATTCAGCAAAGTTTCAGGATACAAATTCAATATACACAAATCAGTAGCACTGCTATACACCAACGGCAACCAAGCTGAGAATCAAATGAAGAACTCAAGCCCTTTTACAATAGCTACAAAACAAACAAACAGACAAACAAAAAAACACTTAGGAGTATATTACACCTAACCAAGGAAGTGAAAGACCCCTACAAAGAAAACTGCAAAACACTGCCCAAAAAAAATCACAGATGACACAAACAAATGGAAACACATGCCATGCTCATGGATGGGTAGAATCAATATTGTGAATATGACCACACTGCCAAAAGCAATCTACAAATTCAATGCAATTCTCGTCAAAATACCACCATCATTCTTCACAGAACTAGAAAAAACAATTATAAAATTCACATAGAACTGAAAAAGAGTTCGCCTAGCCAAAGCAGGGCTAAGCAAAAAGAACACATCTGGAGGTGTCATATTACCTGACTTCAAACTACATTATAAGGCTATAATCACCAAAACAGCATGGTACTGGTATGAAAATAGGCTACTAGACCAATGGAACAGAATAGAGAACCCAGAAATAAAGCCATATACCTACAGCAAACTGATCTTCAACAACGCAAACAAAAACATAAAGTGGAGAAAGGACACCCTATTCAACAAATGGTGCTGGGATAATTGGCAAGCCACATGCAGAAGAATGAAACTGGATCCTCATCTCTCACCTTATATAAAAATCAACTCAAGATGGATCAAAAACTTAAATCTAAGACCTGAAACCATAAAATTTCTAGAAGATAACATTGAAAAAACCCTTCTAGACATTGACTTAGGCAAAGATTTTATGACCACGAATCCAAAAGCAAATGCAATAAAAACAGAGATAAATAGTTGAGACGTAATTAAACTAAAAGCTTCTGCATAGTAAAAGCAATAATCAGCAGATAAACAGCCCACAGAGTGGGAGAAAATCTTCACAAACTATGCATCTGACAAAGGAATGATATCCAGAATCTATGAGGAACTCAAACAAATCAGCAAGAAAAAAACAAATAATCCTACTCAAAAAGTGAGCTAAAGACATAAATAGACAACTCTTAATTCTCAAATATACAAATAGCCAACAAACATAAGAAAAAATGCTCATCATCACTAATCATCAGGGAGATGCAAATAAAAACCATAATGTGATACCACCTTACTCCTGCAAGAATGGCCATAATAAAAAAATAATAGATGTTGGTGTGGATGTGGTGAAAAGGAAACACTGGTATACTGCTGGTGGGAATGTAAACTGTATAAACCACTATGGAAAACAGTGTGGAGACTCCTTAAAGAACTAAAAGTAGAACTACCCTTTGATCCAGCAATACCACTACTTGGTACCTACCCAGAAGAAAATAAGTCATTATACGAAAAAGATACTTGCACACATATGTTTATAGCAGCAGAAATAGCAATTGCAAAAATATGGAATCAGCCCAAATGCCCATCAATTTATGAGTGAATAAAGAAAATTTGGTACAAACGTACTATGGAATACTAATCAGCCTGAAAAATGAATGAAATAATGGCATTCGCAGCAACCTGGATGAAGTTGGAGACCATTATTCTAAGTGAAGTAACTCAGGAATGGAAAACTAAACATCTTATGTTCTCACTCATAAGTGGGAGCTAAGCTATGAGGATGCAAAGGCATAAGAATGATACAATGCACTTTGGGAACTTTGGGGAGAGGGTGGGAGGAGAGTGAGGGATGAAAGACTACACATGGGGTACAATTTACACTGCTTGGGTAAAGGGTGCACCAAAACCTCAGAAATCACAACTAAATAACGTATATGTGTAACCAAACATCACCTTTTCCCCAAAAAACTACTGAAATAATTCTTAAAAATAAATAAAGCGAAAGGAGAGAAATGACAGTGTTCAGAGATAGACAATCTATTCATGGATGTAGAAAGGGTGGAAATTATGGGAAATCCACATAAAATCAACATTGCCTGTGCTAAAACAAAACCTGATGACTCTCCATTTTCTTAAAAGCAAAATTCCAAAAAGTGACATTAACATCCATCCTGGAAGAATGAAGCACACATCAGCTTTACTGATATAAGTAAATGATTTGTTTTTCCTGGAAAGAGTATCCAAGTGTATTGTGTTCATTTTCACACTGATCAGAGAGAGCACCCTTCTGTCAACAGGCATCTGCAGTTTTCAGGACCTGGCAGAAATTCTATCTTCCACCTTTAAAAGTCAGGCACAAAAGTAGAGGCAGCTGCTAGGCCCCTCTTCCCAGAACCAAGTGACTGGGACCATCAGGGGGAAGGACGGAGGCTTGAGCTTCCCTGGTCCCCCAGATCCTCTGGGTGCTGCCCTCCCCCGCTGCAGCTGCGCCCTGTAACGTCCCTGATTCCGCGAGGCGTGGCCAGAGGGTACCCAGCGCGCAATGCTTTGCGCGCTTTCTGGAGTTCTGAGGCCAACGGTCACCAAGCTCAGCACACTTGGCCCCGGCCGCAGACTTCGGAAACTTCTGGAAGCCGAATTTCTAACGGAAGGTCCCGTGGATTGCACTGCTGTCATGGGCAACTACCTGAGCTGGTTCCTGGGCTGGCCCCGGGCCAGGGTGCTGCCCCGAGCCCAGAAGCACCGATCCCTGCCGTCCAGGCCTGTCCTCCGCTCCCAGGTCCAGGACCACTGCAAAGTCGTCTACGTCCATGGGAAGCGCTGGGTCGCCACCCGGCCCCTCCCCACCGCTCCTCCCGATTGGGACTACGCCCGCATCCGGAGAGAGCTGATCCCGGAGGCCTGGAGGCGCTTTCCCAACAGGCCACCGCTCCTAAGCCTCACTGGGCCAGACTTTCCCGAGGCTCACCTGGCCTACATGAAGCGGAGGCTTTGGAAGGCCCGGCACCCCCGGCCCGTCCACAGCCTGGTGACCGTGAAAATCGCCCCGCCGGAGCACAAAGGGGAGCGTGTACAAGCGTCACCTCCTCCCGAGGCCCCAGATCCCTGTGCCAGGGAGACACTGCTGAAGGCCCTCAGCCAGTGCAGCAAGGGAAAAAGGAAATTCGACGAGACACTCTGGTTTGAGGTCTCAGACACCAAGCGTAGCAAGCAGAGCCCGTCACCAAGGCTATCAGCTTTCAAGCCCATCAGGAGACATGGAGAGGTCCCCGCCTTTGTGCCCCGGCCTGGGCCGCTCAGAAGCCTGCACTCTCCAGCAGCAGTGTCTTCGAGGAGAAGCAGCCTTCCCTCAGCCCGCCGCCTGCCCTACTGCAGGAAGTACGCCGGCCACAGACCAGCTGAAGAGCCACCGCGGGAGCTCTAGGAGTAGGTGCAGCAATGCCTCGGTGTCTTGGGTCTTCCTACACACCAAGGAGCTGCCCCGGGGAGACCATGCACCTCTGAGCACACCCAGCCTGCAGCCCAGCTCAGAGTCAGGGCCCTGTCACCTTCTCCTGAGCCTCCAGACTGCTTCATCCTATTGACCCTTGTTTTACCCCCACAGGAGCCACTGACCCCACCAGGGCACTTCCACTGCCTCAGCTGACCGCTCTGCCAGCCCCAGCCCCGCCCCTCCTCAGCCTGCGGCGCCCACACTGAAGAGACCTTGTTGCCCTCAAAACCCTTACCTTTCCCCTGCCCACCCACTTCTGCCTTCTTCCCGGAAACAGGAGGCAGGCATAGCCTCCGTTTTCACAGTTTGCATAAATATTTGTTCTTCTTTTAAATAATAGTAAATGTCTTTATTATTTTTAAAAAATAGAAATGAGTTGCATATCCTTAAGCAAGAAAAAGAAAAATTCAAGGCACACCTCACACTATATTCAAAAACTAACACAAGTAGATCATAGACTTAAATGTAAAACCAATGAATTTATATCTTTTAGAATAAAATAAAGGAAAAATTTTTTTGACTTCGTGTTATGCAAATTTTTTTAGATAATACCAAAAACAGAGTCTATAAAAGAAAAAATATATGAATTGGACATGGTTAAAATTAAGAACATAACCTCTTCAAAATGTACTGTTAGGAGAATGTGAAACAAGCCTTAGACTGTGGGGAAAATTGCATATCATTTAGCTCATAAAAGAATTGTGGAAAGAAAAGGTAGAGTGGCTGGCAAGATGGCTGAATAAGAACAGCTCTGGTCTGCAGCTCCCAGTGAGATCAACACAGAAGGCAGGTGATTTGTGCATTTCCAACATAGGTACCCAGCTCATCTCATTGGGACTGGTTAGGTAGTGGGTGCAGCCCATGGAGGGCGAGATGAAGCAGGGTGGGGCGTCACCTCACCTGGGAAGTGCAGGGGTCAGGGAACTCCCTCCCGTAGCCACGGGAAGCCCTGAGGGACTGTGCCATGGGGGACAATGCGTTCTGGCCCAGATACTACACTTTTCCCAACCCACAGACCAGGAGATTACCTCAGGAGCCTACACCACCAGGGCCCTGGGTTTCAAGGACAAAACTGGGCGGCTATTTGGGCAGACACTGAGCTAGCTGGAGCAGTTTTTTTTTTCATACCCCAGTGGCACCAAGAACACCAGTGAGACAGAACTGTTCACTCCCCTGGAAAGGGGGCTGAAGCCAGGGAGTCAAGCGGTCTAGCTCAGCAGATCCCACCCCCATGGAGCCCAGCAAGCTAAGATCCACTGGCTGGAAATTCTCACCACCAGCACAGCACTCTGAAGTTGACCTGGGATGCTCGAGCTTGGTCCAGAGAGAGGCGTCGGCCATTACTGAGGCTTGAGTAGGCAGTTTTCCCCTCACAGCGTAAACAAAGCAGCCAGGAAGTACCAACTGGATGGAGCACACCACAGCTCAGCAAAGCTGCTGTAGCCAGACTGCCTGTCTAGATCCCTCCTCTTTGGCCAGGGCATCTCTGAAAGAAAGGCAGCAGCCCCAGTTAGGGGCCTATAGACAAAACTTCCATCTTCCTGGGACAGGAAGGGGCGGCTGTGGGTGCAGCTTCTGCAGAATTAAACGTTACTGTCTGGCAGCTCTGAAGAGAGCAGCGGATCTCCCAGCACAGTACTCGAGCTCTGCTAAGGGACAGACTGCTCCTCAAGTGGGTCCCTGACCCCTGTGCCTCCTGAGTGGGAGACACCTCCCAGCAGGGGCCGACAGACACCTCATACAGGAGAGCTCAGGCCAGCATCTGGCAGGTGCCCCCTGGGACAAAGCTTCCAGAGGAAGGAACAGGCAGCAATCTTTGCTGTTCTGCAGCCTCTGCTGGTGATATCCAGGAGAATGGGGTCTGGAGTAGAGTTCCAGCAAACTCCAGCAGACCTGCAGCAGAGGGGTCTGACAGAAGGAAAACTAACAAACAGAAAGGAATAGCATCAACATCAATAAAAAGGACGTCCAAACAAAACCCCATCTGAAGGTCACTAACATCAAAGACCAAAGGTAGATAAATCCACAAAGATGAGGAAAAATCAGTGCAAAAAAGCTGAAAATTTCAAAAACCAGAATGGCTCTTCTCCTCCAAAGGATCAAAACTCCTTGCCAGCAAGGAAACACAATTGATGGAGAATGATTTTGATGAATTGACAGAAGTAGGCTTCAGAAGGTGGGTGATAACAAACTCCTCCGAGCTCAAGAAGCATGTTCTGACCCAATGCAAGGAAGCTAAGAACCTTGAATAAAGGTTACACTAGCTAGTATAACCAGTTCAGAAAAAACATAAATGGCCTGATGGACCTGAAAAACACAGCAGGAGAACAACATACACATGTATTAATAGCCAAACTGATCAAGCGTAAAAAGGATATCACAGATTGAAGATCAACTTAATGAAATAAAGCATGAAGACAAGATTAGAGAACAAAATGGAAAAGGAATGAACAAAGTCTCCAGAAAATATGAGACTATGTGAAAAGAGTAAACCTATATTTGATTGGTGTACCTGAAAGTAACAGGGAGAATGGAACCAAGTTGGAAAACACTCTTCAGGATATTATCCAGAACTTCCCCAACCTAGCAAGACAGGCAAACATTCAACGTCAGGAAATACAGAGAACACCACCAAGATACTCCAAAGAAGAGCAATTCCAAGACACATAATCATCAGATTCATCAAGGTTGAAATGAAGGGGAAAATGTTAAGGGCAGCCAGAAAGAAAGGTCAGATTATGCACGAAGGGAAGAGCATCAGACCAACAGCAGATCTCTCTTCAGAAACCCTACAAGCCAGAAGAGAGTGGGAGCCAATATTCAACACTCTTTTTTTTTTTTTTTTGGAAATGGAGTCTCGCTGTGTTGCCCAGGCTGGAGTGCAGTGGTGCAGTCTTGGCTCACTGCAACCTCCATCTCCCGGGTTCAAGCGATTTTCCTGCCTCAGCCTCCCACATAGCTCGGACTACAGGTGCATGCCACCATGCCCAGCTAATTTTTGTATTTTTAGTAGAGATAGAGTTTCACCATTCTGGCCAGGATAGTCTCAATCTCTTGACCTTGGAATCCGCCCACCTCAACCTCACAAAGTGCTAGGATTACAGGTGTGAGCCACTGCACCCAGCCTCAACATTCTTAAAGAAAAGAATTTTCAACCCAGAATTTCGTATGCAGCCAAACTAAGCTTCATAAGCAAAGGAGAAATAAAATCCTTTACAGACAAGCAAATGCAGAGAGATATTGTCACTACCAGACCTGTCTTACAAGACCTCCTGAAGGAAGCACTAAATATGGAAAGGAAAATCTGGCACCAGCCACTGCAAAAATATACCAAATTGTAAAGACCATCAATGCCATGAAGAAACTGCATCAACTAACAGGCAAAATAACCAGCTAGTGTCATAATGACAAGATCAACTTCACACATAACAATATGAACATTAAATGCAAATGGGCTAAATGTCATCTATCCATCTGACAAAGGGCTAATATCCAGAATCTATAAGAAACTTAAATTTACAAGAAAAAAAGCAACCCCATCAAAAACAGGGTGAAGGATATGAACAGATGCTTCTCAAAAAAAAAAAAAAAAAAAAAGACATTTGTGCAGCCAACAAACATATGAAAAAAATGCTCGTCATCACTGATCATTAAAGAAATGCAAATCAAAACCACAATGAGATACCATCTCACGCCAGTTAGAATGATGATCATTAAAAAGTCAGGAAACAACAGATGTTGGAGAGGATGTGGAGAAATAGGAATGCTTTTACACTGTTGGTGGGAGTGTAAATTAGTTCAACCGTTGTGGAAGACAGTGTGGCCATTTCTCAAGGATCTAGAATCAGAAATACCATTTGACCCAGCAATACCATTACTGGGTATATACCCAAAGGATTATAAATCATTCTACTATAGACACATGCACATGTATGTTTATTGCAGCACTATTTACAATAGCAAAGACTTGGAACCAACCCAAATGCCCATCAATGATAGACTGGATAAAGAAAATTTGGCACATATACACCATGAAATACTATGCAGTCATAAAAAAGGATGAGTTCATGTCCTTTGCAGGGATATAGATGAAGCTGGAAACCATCATCCTCAGCAAACTAACACAGAAACAGAAAACCAAACACTGAATATTCTCACTCATAAGTGGGAGTTGAACAATGAGAACACATGGACACAGGGAGGGGAATATCACACACTAGGGCCTGTCAGGGTCTGGGGGCCAAGGGGAGGGAAAGCATTAGGACAAATACCTACTGCATGCCAGTCTTAAAACCTAGATGATGGGTTGATAGGTGCAGCAAACCACCATGGCACATGCATACCTATGTAACAAACCTGCACGTTCTGCACATGTATCCCAGAACTTGAAGTAAAATAAAATAAAAAGTTAGAAAAAATAAATTTTGTGTTTTCTGACCTAATTAATCTTTTAGGTATTAGGTCCCCTAAAGTACAAATATGACATATTTGGCTTATTTGGCATAAAATCATACAGGAAACATTGTCAAATATGAAATGGTGTTAGGCTTTCTTTGGGCTTTATTTGTATACACATGTTATTGGTATGTGTTCCAAAATTACGGGAAACTCCTATAATTCTGATATGACTTAGTGTATGTTATTAATAGTTATGATTGTTATGTAAAATTGTTGTATGCCACAGAAGTAACCAAAATTTCCTTGTCATTTATGGCTTTAATATTGGCTGTCGTAACTAAGATGTTGTGTCATCCATAATCGTTGTCTTGTTTTAATCCTCTTTAAAAGGTGGTTTAAAGACAGCTACAGGACTTTAACAGGTGTTCTTGAATGCAGGTTTCTGATAACTTTGGAGATTGTGACATTAGAATGGAGAAAAAACTTTGAGGACTCTCATGGACAGCTGGAATACTCATGAATGTCAAGCAGAACAGGAGTTAACTGTATGGACTGAACTAATGGAAAACTGAAGTAATCTTTTTGACTTTTTGCTTTAAACATTGCTAATCCTTCATATTGCTTTTCAGAGTCAATGAAACTTTTTTTTGAGCTACTGACAGCTTTTAACAATTGAGTGAACAAAATTTGGAGCATATTTGTTTCTCTCTACCTGATTTCTTCAGAATTTAAAAGCCATTTGTGAGTATTCTTAACTTATGGCAATATAGTTAATTATATAAATGCATTAAGAATCTGTTTTCTTTTGCAATAGGACACAATGGAGAAACTGGTTATTTTAGCAAGGCTTTGCCTGTAATGATATGCTTTCCTTTAAGGAATCATATTTGACTTATAGAGCCAATAAAAGCCCCTTGGGAAACCTGGCCTCATACCTATCTACACAGTCTCTGCACAGGCTTTCTGACCTGTGATAATTAAAGAATGTCACTTTCTGAAAGTCCCAGTTATCTTGGGACCTCAAGGGCAGAGGAATTTATGGTACAAACCCATGGCGGGCTTAGCTTTAAAAAAAAGTCTTTGGCTAGGCGCAGTGGCTCATACCTGTAATCCCAGCATTTTGGGAGGCTGAGGCGGGCAGATCACCTGAGGTAAGGAGCCTGAGACCAACCTGCCCAACACTGGGCAAACCACATCTCTACTGAAAATACAAAAAAGTAGCCAGGCATGGTGGTGGGTGCCTGTAATCCCAGCTACAGGGGGCTGAGGCAGGAGAATTGCTTGAACCCAGAAGCCAGAGGTTGCAGTGAGCCAAGATTGCACCTCTCAAAAAAAAAAGTCTTTACTTGTGATTTGCCTATGGAACAAAGTTTCATCAAGCCCATTTTTAAAGCCTATGTGAAAAATAATTATTTTTGCTGCACTTTATGCAAATAATCAGGCCAAGAATAATCAAGCAAACTGATCTTACCATGGTTTGTCTTTAGTAAAAGTGGAAGATTGAAAAGAGGAAAAATACATTTCAAAAACCATGGTACACTCTGTTATTAGGATATAGTCCAATTAGTTGTTTTTCAGTTTTTTCCTGCAATTTAGACTGACCCTGCTTATTCCTGTGAACCAATCAGTGATCTCTGACTGCAGCTCAGAATAAATCAGAGGGATTGGTAATGTAACAATTTGGATTAGTGTTCTAATTCTGGGCACATATTGGAATCAGCAAACCCATATCAGCTTGGTTCCAGCAGTTGCCCAATTCATGGAAAGCCTTCTTATTTAGTTTATTTGGGATAGTTTTACTTATTTTGTTTTACTCTTGTAAAATATATTGCTGCTGTACTCTATGTGTAGGAATGCATGATAAGCTTACTCAATGTTCTCTTAAATTGAACCCTTATTAATCTTCCAGATATCACCTTTTATCAGGACTCAAGAGTTATGAGTGGTCCTCGACATATCCATGCTTTCTGACTGAGCTCCTCTCTACCCTGAATACAAGAGACCCTAATAGTTAGGCAGGAATATCATCACCCCATTCAGCCTGAAGAAGTTACAGAAGATGGATCTTTGTCTCTCTACAACCCTTAGGATTAAGGGTTCCCTTGTAAAAGGGAAGGGGGAAATACATCAGAGTGATGCCATCTTGAAAAGGGTAAAATGAGGCTGAGACCTACTGGGCTGCATTCCCAGGAGGTTAGGCATTCTAAATCACAGGATGAGATAGGCTGGCACAAGTTAAAGCTCACAAAGGCCATGCTGATAAAAATATTGTGGTAAAGAAGCTGGCCAAAACCCATCAAAACCAAGATGGTGATGAAAGACCTCTGGTTGGCTGGGCACGGTGGCTCACACCTGTAATCCTAGCACTTTGGGAGGCTGAGACAGGTGGATAATGAGGTCAGGAGACTGAGACCATCCTGGCTAACACAGTGAAACCCCATCTCTACTGAAAAAAAAAAAAAAAAAAAAACTTAACCGGGCATGGTGGCAGGTGCCTGTAGTCCCAGCTACTCGGGAGGCTGAGGCAGGACAATGGCGTGAACCCAGGAGGCGGAGCTTGCAGTGAGCCGAGATTGCGCCACTGCACTCCAGCCTAGGTGACAGAGCGAGACTCCATCTCAGAAAAAAAAAAAAAAAAAAAAAAACCTCTGGTCATCCTCACTGCTCATTATACGCTAATTATAATGCATTAGCACACTAAAAGACACTCCCTCCAGTGCCATAACAGCTTACAACTGCCATGGCAACATCAGAAAGTTACCCAATATGGGAATAGGAACAGCTCCAGTCTCCAACTCCCAGCGCAAGCGACACAGAAGACCGGTGATTTCTGCATTTTCAACTGAGACTCCACCTCTGGGGACAGCGCACAGCTGAAGACCAACAGGGGAAGCAGCAGGGGCCTGTGCAGACGCGAATGACTCTGTCTGACAGCTTTGGGGAGAGCCGTGGATCTCCCAACGCGGAGGTTGAGATCTGAGAACGGACAGACTGCCTGCTCAGGTGGGTCCCTGACCCCTGAGTAGCCTAGCTGGGAGACATCCCCCACTAGGGGCAGTCTAACACCCCACACCTCACAGGGTGGAGTACACCCCTGAGAGGAAACTTCCAAAGGAAGAATCAGACAGGTACACTTGCTGTTCAGCAATATTCTATCTTCTGCAACCTCTGCTGCTGATACCCAGGCAAACAGGGTCGGGAGTGGACCTCAAGCAATCTCCAACAGACCTATAGCTGAGGGTCCTGACTGTCAGAAGGAAAACTATCAAACAGGAAGGACACCTACACCAAAACCCCATCAGTACGTCACCATCATCAAAGACCATAGACAGATAAAATCACAAAGATGGGGAAAAAGCAGGGCAGAAAAGCTGGAAATTCAAAAAATAAGAGCGCATCTCCCCCTGCAAAGGAGCGCAGCCCATCGCCAGCAACGGATCAAAGCTGGTCAGAGAATGACTTTGACGAGATGAGAGAAGAAGGCTTCAGTCCATCAAACTTCTCAGAGCTAAAGGAGGAATTACGTACCCAGCGCAAAGAAACTAAAAATCTTGAAAAAAGAGTGGAAGAATTAACAGCTAGACTAATTAATGCAGAGAAGGTCATAAATGAAATGACAGAGATGAAAACCATGACACCAGAAATACGTGACAAATACACAAGCTTCAGTAACTGACTCGATCAACTGGAAGAAAGAGTATCAGCGATTGAGGATCAAATGAATGAAATGAAGCGAGAAGAGAAACCAAAAGAAAAAAGAAGAAAAAGAAATGAACAAAGCGTGCAAGTAGTATGGGATTATGTAAAAAGACCAAATCTACGTCTGATTGGGGTGCCTGAAAGTGAGGGGGAAAATGGAACCAACTTGGAAAACACTCTTCAGGATATCATCCAGAAGAACTTCCCCAACCTAGTAGGGCAGGCCAACATTCAAGTTCAGGAAATACAGAGAACGCCACAAAGATACTCCTCCAGAAGAGCAGCTCCAAGACACATAATTGCCAGATTCACCAAAGTTGAAATGAAGGAAAAAATCTTAAGGGCAGCCAGAGAGAAAGGTCAGGTTACCCACAAAGGGAAGCCCATCAGACTAACAGCAGATCTCTCGGCAGAAACTCTACAAGCCAGAAGAGAGTGGGGGCCAATATTCAACGTTCTTAAAGAAAAGAATTTTAAACCCAGAATTTCATATCCAGCCAAACTAAGTTTCATAAGTGAAGGAGAAATAAAATCCTTTACAGATAAGCAAATGCTTAGAGATTTTGTCACCACCAGGCCTACCTTACAAGAGACCCTGAAGGAAGCCCTAAACATGGAAAGGAACAACCGGTACCAGCCATTGCAAAAACATGCCAAAATGTAAAGACCATCGAGGCTAGGAAGAAACTGCATCAACTAACGAGCAAAATAACCAGTTAATATCATAATGACAGGATCAAGTTCACACATAACAATATTAACCTTAAAGGTAAATGGACTAAATGCTCCAATTAAAAGACACAGACTGGCAAACTGGATAAAGAGTCAAGACCCATCAGTCTGCTGTATTCAGGAGACCCATCTCACATGCAGAGACATACATAGGCTCAAAATAAAGGGATGGAGGAAGATCTACCAAGCAAATGGAGAACAAAAAAAAGCAGGGGTTGCAATCCTAGTCTCTGATAAAACAGACTTTAAACCATCAAAGATCAAAAGAGACAAAGAAGGCCATTACATAATGGTAAAGGGATCAATTCAACAGGAAGAGCTAACTATCCTAAATATATATGCACCCAATACAGGAGCACCCAGATTCATAAAGCAAGTCCTCAGAGACTTACAAAGAGACTTAGACTCCCATACAATAATAATGGGAGACTTCAACACTCCACTGTCAACATTAGACAGATCAACGAGACAGAAAGTTAACAAGGATATCCAGGAATTGAACTCATCTCTGCACCAAGTGGACCTAATAGACATCTACAGAACTCTCCACCCCAAATCAACAGAATATACATTCTTCTCAGCACCACATCGTACTTATTCCAAAATTGACCACATAATTGGAAGTAAAGCACTCCTCAGCAAATGTACAAGAACAGAAATTATAACAAACTGTCTCTCAGACCACAGTGCAATCAAACTAGAACTCAGGACTAAGAAACTCAATCAAAACTGCTCAACTACATGGAGACTGAACAACCTGCTCCGGAATGACTACTGGGTACATAATGAAATGAAAGCAGAAATAAAGATGTTCTTTGAAACCAATGAGAACAAAGATACAACATACCAGAATCTCTGGGACACATTTAAAGCAGTGTGTAGAGGGAAATTTATAGCACTAAATGCCCACAAGAGAAAGCAGGAAAGATCTAAAATTGACACTCTAACATCACAATTAAAAGAACTAGAGAGGCAAGAGCAAACACATTCAAAAGCTAGCAGAAGGCAAGAAATAACTAAGATCAGAGCAGAACTGAAGGAGATAGAGACATAAAAAACCCTCCAAAAAATCAATGAATCCAGGAGTTGGTTTTTTGAAAAGATCAACAAAATTGACAGACCGCTAGCAAGACTAATAAAGAATAAAAGAGAGAGGAATCAAATAGACGCAATAAAAAATGATAAAGGGGATATCACCACCGACCCCACAGAAATACAAACAACCATCAGAGAATACTATAAACGCCTCTATGCAAATCAACTAGAACATCTAGAAGAAATGGATAATTTCCTGGACACTTACACTCTCCCAAGACTAAACCAGGAAGAAGTTGAATTCCTGAATAGACCAATAGCAGGCTCTGAAATTGAGGCAACAATTAATAGCCTACACACCAAAAAAAAGTCCAGGACCAGATGGATTCACAGCTGAATTCTACCAGAGGTACAAGGAGGAGCTGGTACCATTCCTTCTGAAACTATTCCAATCAATAGAAAAAGAGGGAATCCTCCCTAACTCATTTTATGAGGCCAACATCATCCTGATACCAAAGCCTGGCAGAGACACAACAAAAAAAGAGAATTTTAGACCAATATCCCTGATGAACATCGATGCAAAAATTCTCAATAAAATACTGGCAAACCGGATTCAGCAGCACATCAAAAAGCTTATCCACCATGATCAAGTGGGCTTCATCCCTGGGATGCAAGGCTGGTTCAACATTCGCAAATCAATAAACGTAATCCAGCATATAAACAGAACCAAAGACAAGAACCACATGATTATCTCAATAGATGCAGAAAAGGCTTTTGACAAAATTCAACAGCCCTTCATGCTAAAAACGCTCAATAAATTCGGTACTGATGGAACGTACCTCAAAATAATAAGAGCTATTTATGACAAACCCACAGCCAATATCATACTGAATGGGCAAAAACTGGAAAAATTCCCTTTGAAAACTGGCACAAGACAGGGATGCCCTCTCTCACCACTCCTATTCAACATAGTGTTGGAACTTCTGGCTAGGGCAATCAGGCAAGAGAAAGAAATCAAGGGTATCCAGTTAGGAAAAGAAGAAGTCAAATTGTCCCTGTTTGCAGATGACATGATTGTATATTTAGAAAACCCCATCGTCTCAGCCCAAAATCTCCTTAAGCTGATAAGCAACTTCAGCAAAGTCTCAGGATACAAAATTAATGTGCAAAAATCACAAGCATTCTTATACACCAGTAACAGACAAGCAGAGAGCCAAATCAGGAATGAACTTCCATTCACAATTGCTTCAAAGAGAATAAAATACCTAGTAATCCAACTTACAAGGGATGTCAAGGACCTCTTCAAGGAGAACTACAAACCACTGCTTAGTGAAATCAAAGAGGACACAAACAAATGGAAGAACATACCATGCTCATGGATAGGAAGAATCAATATCGTGAAAATGGCCATACTGCCCAAGGTTATTTATAGATTCAATGCCATCCCCATCAAGCTACCAATGAGTTTCTTCACAGAATTGGAAAAAACGGCTTTAAAGTTCATATGGAAACAAAAAAGAGCCCGCATTGCCAAGACAATCCTAAGTCAAAAGGACAAAGCTGGAGGCGTCATGCTACCTGACTTCAAACTATACTACAAGGCTACAGTAACCAAAACAGCATGGTACTGGTACCAAAACAGAGCTATAGACCAATGGAACAGAACAGAGTCCTCAGAAATAATACCACACATCTACAGCCATCTGATCTTTGACAAACCTGAGAGAAACAAGAAATGGGGAAAGGATTCCCTATTTAATAAATGGTACTGGGAAAATTGGCTAGCCATAAGTAGAAAGCTGAAACTGGATCCTTTCCTTACCCCTTATATGAAGATTAATTCAAGATGGATTAGAGACTTAAATGTTAGACCTAATACCATAAAAACCCTAGAAGAAAATCTAGGTAGTACCATTCAGGACATAGGCATGGGCAAGGACTTCATGTCTAAAACACCAAAAGCAACGGCAGCAAAAGCCAAAATTGACAAATGGGATCTCATTAAACTAAAGAGCTTCTGCACAGCAAAAGAAACTACCATCAGAGTGAACAGGCAACCTACAGAATGGGAGAAAATTTTTGCAACCTACTCATCTGACAAAGGGCTAATATCCAGAATCTACAAAGAACTCAAACAAATATACAAGAAAAAAACAAACAACCCCATCAGAAAGTGGGCAAAGGATATGAACAGACATTTCTCAAAAGAAGACATTCATACAGCCAACAGACACATGAAAAAATGCTCATCATCACTGGCCATCAGAGAAATCCAAATCAAAACCACAATGAGATACCATCTCACACCAGTTAGAATGGCAATCATTAAGAAGTCAGGAAACAACAGGTGTTGGAGAGGATGTGGAGAAATAGGAACACTTTTACACTGTTGGTGGGACTGTAAACTAGTTCAACCATTATGGAAAACAGTACGGCAATTCCTCAAGGATCTAGAACTAAATGTACCATATGACCCAGCCATCCCACTACTGGGTATATACCCAAAGGATTATAAATTATTCTACTACAAAGACACATGCACACGTATGTTTATTGTGGCACTATTCACAATAGCAAAGACTTGGAATCAACCCAAATGTCCATCTGTGACAGACTGGATTAAGAAAATGTGGCACATATACACCATGGAATACTATGCAGCCATAAAAAAGGATGAGTTTGCGTCCTTTGTAGGGACATGGATGCAGCTGGAAACCATCATTCTTAGCAAACTATCACAAGAAGAGAAAACCAAACACCGCATGTTCTCACTCATAGGTGGGAACTGAACAATGAGATCACTTGGACTCGGGAAGGGGAACATCACACACTGGGGCCTATCATGGGGAGGGGGGAGGAGGGAGGGATTGCAGTGGGGAGTTATACATCATATAAATGATGAATTGATGGGTGCTGACGAGTTGATGGGTGCAGCACACCAACATGGCATAAGTATACATATGTAACAAACCTGCACGTTATGCACATGTACCCTAGAACTTAAAGTATAATAAAATAAATTAATTAATTAATTAAAAAAAAGAACACCGAAAAAAAAAAAAAAGAAAAGGAAAAAAAAAGAAAGAAAGTTACCCAATATGGTCTAAAAGGTTGGTGGGAACCCTTAGCTCCAGAAATTGCCCACCCCTTTCTGAGAACACTCATGAATAATCCACTCCTTGTTTAGCATATAATCAAGAAATAACCATAAAAATAGCCAACCAGCAGCCCCCAAGGCTGCTCTGCCTGTGGTGTAGCCTTTCTTTTAGTCCTTTAATTTCTTAATATACTTGTTTTCACTTTAAAATAATAATAATAGAATAATAATAATAAATGTAATAATAATAATAATAATAAATGTAAGCTTCTTGAGGACAGCATCTTCAGCACCTTGGACAGGATCTGCTACAAAAACTATTCCCAAAACTATTTGTTAAATGAATTTACCACTCATCCTCTTAAAATCCTCTCTTCCTTGGTTTCCATGATATTACACTGTCCTGATTTCCATCTGCATCAGTTTCCTAGGGGCGCTGTAACAAATTGCCACAAACTAAGTGGCTTAGAACAACAGATATTTATTATCTTACAGTTCTGGAGGCCAAAAGTTTGAAATTGAGGTGTCCAACAGGACCATCTTCCCTCTGAAGGCTCTAGGGACAACCTGTTCTATGATTCTTCCCACGTCTGGTAGCTCCAGGCATTTTTTGACTTGTGGCTACATCACTTTACTCTGTCCCTATCTTCACATCGCCTTCTCCTCTGTGCATATCTAATCTCCCTCTTGCCTCTCTTTTATAAGGATATTTGTCATGGCATTTAGGGTCTATCCATAAATCCAGGATAGTTTCCTCATCTTCAGATCCTTACCTTAATCACATCTACAAACACCCATTTTCAAATAAGGTAACATGCTAGGAATTTGGACCTATCTTTGGAAGCTATTATCAACCTACCACATTCTTCTACCTCATTGACCTCTCATCAGCCTCCTTTATAGACTCCTTTCCCTGGACTTTAAATATTGGTGCTCCCCAGAGTTCTGTTTATCCTCATTTCTTTTCTCATTCTACACTCTATCCATGGTGAATTTCATTTTCTCCCAACATCTCAATTACCAACTCTAAATTAATGATTTTAAAATCAATATCTCTAGATCAGAAATTTTTTCTGAACACTAAACCCATATAACCAATGATTAGAAAACTATTCTTGGATGTCTCACAGAAACTCAAATGTCAAATGTTCACAATTGAGCCCTCTGTCTTCTCCCAGATCTGCCCTACTCCTGTGTGCCTGTGTTGGTTAAAGGCACCAGTTGCCAGCTGCTTAATCCTGAACCTTGACTCCTCCTCTCCCTCAAACCTCTCATTTACTTCGTCCTAAGTCCTGGTGATTCCACCTGCAAATTATCTCTCCAGGCTGTCCAGATGCAACACCTACCATCTTTACTGAGGCCAGCCTCCTACCACATCTCCCCACCTACAGTCTTTGACCATTCCAACTAGTTCTCAAACTACAGCCATTATTATTTTTCTAAAAGCACAGTCTAAACTTATTCCTCTTGCCTAAAACCTTTCAGTCACCCCCGAAGGCATATGGGATTTTCAAAAGATGGCTGCCACATCTCCCATCCACGCGCTCATCTACAATGTCATCTTGCTCTCCCGCTTCAAGAGATGGAGGCTAATTCACCTTCTCTTGGATCTGGACTGCCTCTGAGTGGCTTCCATATAACCAAGAGGATGCATCAGAACCCAAATGGTGCTCTGTGGCTTCCAAGGCTAGGGTGGAAGGAGCCTTGCAGCTTCAGCCTGGGCCTCTTGATATGACCAGTCTCCAGGCACTTGCTCTCAGAACCCAGCAGCACACTGTAAGGAGGCCAAGACAACCTCATGGAGAGGCTATATGGTGGTCTCCAGTCCACAGCCCAGTTGATCCCAATCTTCAGGCCATCCCAGTCCAGGCGCCAGACAGGTGAGTAAAGAAGTCTTCAATGACCCTGTCCCCAGCCACTTGAGCCATGTTCAGGCATTCAGTCTTTGAGCTAAGGCTCCACATACCATATAGCAGGGACAAGCCATCCCTGCTGTGCCTGTCAGAATTCCTGACTCACAGAATCTGCACATAACAAAATGGTCATTGTTTGGTGCCACTACATTTGGGGTAGTTTGTTACATGGCAGTAGACAACTGGGACATCCTCTGATGTCTTCAAGGTTTTGAAGACTTGTTAATCTTCATCCAGACTTGTTAATCTCTCCTTCATGACCCCATCCCTGCACTTGCCACTTCCCCCACTCGAGTCCATCCTCTGACTCTACTAACCACTGTCAGTTCACTAAACAAGGCTTTTTCCTTCACAGTCAGCCCTTTCAATGCTTATGGCCACCCTGATGGACTGATACATTCACTCTCAGCTTCCGTCTCCCTTCCACTTCCACAACAGTGGTTGAGATGGCAAAACACTCCTGCTCTCAGTCTTCTTTGAAGCTAAGGGAGCCATTTGTGATGCTGTCTAACCTATGGAAGTTAAGTCATGGTGGCCTGGAAGCTTCCAGGACAGGTTTTGCTTTTCTGATTAAAAGGATAGACATTGCTAATAACTTTTCCTCATTTTTTGTGCCTTGAACTCAGAAATGATAATCAGGCAGGAATAGTTATCTTGTGACTGTAAGGGACATGCCAAGAGAATCACAGGGGTGCCACCTGACATCAGTCTGCTGAACCAAGGCCAGCAGTTTCCTATGCCACCTCCTTAGGATGTGATGAAAATAGACTCCAACTGCTTCAAGTCACTTTTAATCAATGCAATACACTTTTACTTGAATCCAAAATCATTCCTAACTGACAGGATGTTATTCCTTTTGCCTGGACACTTGGTCCCTTCCCTTTTCATCCTGTTAGCTGTTTCTGATGCTTCATGTCCAACCTTAGATTTCAGCTCCTCCAGGAAGGCTAAAGTCTGGATCTGACCCTGACCTGAGTCTGGATCTGACCACCCTCCCAGGAACTTGCCCAAGGCATCTTGTATTTTCCTGACTATTGCATTTACCACACATTTTCTTTTCTCATATATCCCACATCACACTGTGTTATGGGATGAATTAGGTTCCCCCAACATTCATATGTTGAAGTCCTAACCCTCAGTACCTCAGAATGTGGCTGTATTTGGAGATAGGACCTCTGGAGAGGTGATTTAGGTTAAATGAAGCCATATGGGTTTGCCCTAACCCAATGTGACTGGTGTCCTTATAAGAAAAAGGGATTCAGGCTGTGCACAGTGGCTCATGCCTGTAATCCCAGCACTTCGGGAAGCCAAGGACGGTGGATCACTTGAGGTCAGGAGTTTGAGACCAGCCTAGCCAACATGGCAAAACCCCATCTCTACTAAAAATACAAAAATTAGCTGGACTTTGTGGTGGGCACCTGTAATCCCAGCTACTCAAGAGGCTGAGGCAGACTTGCTTGAACCTAGGGGTCAGAGGTTGCAGTGAGCTGATACCATGCCACTGCACTGCAGTATAGGCGACAGAGCAAGACTGCATCTCAAAAAAAAAAAAAGGAAAAAGAAAAAGGGATTCAGACTCAGACACACACACAGAGGGTGACCATGTGACGACACAGGAAAAAGGTGGCCCACTGCAAGTCACGGAGAGAACCTCAGGAGAAACTAACTTTGCCAACACATTGATCTTAGACTTCTAGCCTCTAGAAGTGTGAGAAAATAAATGTCCTTTGTGTAAGCCCCCCAGTCTGTGTTACTTTATCATGGCAGCCCTGGCCAACTAATACACAGCCAATATGGCCAAGCTGATGTGCCATCACTCCCTTGATTAGGTTATGTTACATAAGACCCTGTCTTAGCTGCCTGTATAGTGAGAAATTCTCCTGCTGGTCTCAGATGCAAACAGCCATGGTGTGGACTGTTTATGGAGAGGACATGTGGCTGGTAACTACAGGCACCTCTAGAATCTGTTGGTGGCTTCCAGCCAAAACCAAGTAAGAAGCTGAGACCCTCCATTCTGTAACCACAAGGAAGTGAGATCTGCCTACAATCATGAAAGCTTGGAAGAGATTTCTGAGCTCCAGATGAGAAAACAGCCTGGCTAATACCTTGATTGCAGCCTGTGGTACAGAGCCCCAGCTAAGCTGTGCCTGGACTCCTGAGCCATGAAAATGGTGAGATGATAAATGGGTGGGAGCATTAAGCTGCTAAGTTTGTGGTAATCTGCTACACAGTGTAGAAAACTAATGCATGCTTGATGATGAAGTTTCTGTTTCCTGGTGGGAGACCTCTCTCCCACCAGGAAAGGGAGGTGGGGCAGGTGATATCCATGACTCCAAGCTAGGAATTCTCACTGGAAATTCAGGAATTGCACTGAGTCTGAGAAGGAAAAAGGAAATGAGAAACATTATGCAACTCTCTACATCCTCAGACATATTTTTCTCTCAAGGTTTGATGGAGTAAACAACTAATATAGTGTAACTTGAGGAACACTGAAAAGCTTGGTCAAAAAATATCTGCCCCACCTTCCTGTCTTGACATCTAAGATATCTATCTGCAGGGGGAGTCTTTATGCAAAAAGAAGCATTTGGAGTCCATGTTTAAAGTGCGCATGCTTGAGCCCCACCCTACACCCTCAAAATCAAAGTAGACATTTTAATCGGGGTTATCTGGGTGCTTCTGATGCTTGCATCTGGGGGCTGTCCGTTGAAGAACACCACCTTAAGCACCTTCTGGGGGCATGTACATTGCAACTGGAATGATGTAGTCAAGAATTTGGAAACTTATAAATTATCTTGAATAGAAAGAGGCCCTCTCTCCCGTCTCCCCTCTCATCCCGGCCCAGGTCTCAGGGCCTGTCCTGGAGCTGCATCTGGACTTGTTCCCCATCAGGACTTGTTGCCAGGCTCTCAGGCTGCTGCCCAGCCTGTTGCAAACCTCTGCCCACCCTGGGCAGAGTGGGTATGCTGACCTCACTCTGGAGCTCGTCTCAGCCAATGCCTAGTCTTCTAACTGGATTCCTTGTACCTGTGAGTACCAGGCCCCTACACACACATGCGTGCACACACACACACGCGCGCGCATGTGCGCGCACACACACACACACACCCACCAGTAGAAGGTTTGAGCTCAAAGCTGCTATACTCCTGGTTCTAGAACCTTTGCCCCATGGAAGGCTGTGGGTGTCTAGGCCAGCATGGACAGAGGAGTGGGCACGGGGGCAAGCTCCTGACTTCTCAGTTTGCTTCTACAGCCCTTACCCTCCCCTCCCAGCTCCTCCTCAGAGACCTGTGGCATTATTTACAGCACTGAGGGCCTGGGAGACCCCAGGCAGCTATTGCTGCCCTCACAGGGATGTCCCAGGTTGCTAAGGATGTCAGAGTGAGTGAGTCACTAGCATGACCCATCCCTCTAACACCACCTCATGCCGCATCATCTTTCCTGTTGCATCTGCATTCCAGGTGTCAGCCTCTGTTCCCTCGGCAGCAGTTCCTAATGACAACCGTCTTCATTGCATCAAACACACCAGAAATACCATCGGCGCCCTCTAGCGAACCATAGCAGACAGGGCTGAGGACCATATCTGGCACTTGCTAATGATTTTGTTCCAGAAAACTTGGAACACTCCCTCCAAGTGCCAAGACTCAGGATTAATTAGAATTTAGGGTAGAGTTCAAAATGCTTACTGAAAGCTTTGTGCTTGGTTTGAGCTATTTTATGTAATAGCATGCATGGAGTCTTAGGAAAAAACAGCATTGGAAAGATGACCATTGTTTTTATCATCACTACAGAACACTTTATAGGATCTGCTACTGCAATGGCCATTCTACACTTTTGTTCTTTTTCTTTTCTTTTCTTTTCTTTCTTTCTTTTTTTTTTTTTTTTTTTTTTTTTTTTTTTTTTTTTTTTTTTTTTTTTGTTGAGGCGGAGTCTCGCTCTGTCGCCCAGGCTGGAGTGCGGCTCACCGCAAGCTCCGCCTCCCGGGTTCACGCCATTCTCCTGCCTCAGCCTCTCGAGAAGCTGGGACTACAGGCGCCCGCCACCTCGCCTGGCTAATTTTTTGAATTTTTAGTAGAGACGGGGTTTCACCGTGTTAGCCAGGATGGTCTCACTCTCCTGACCTCGTGATCCACCCGCCTCGGCCTCCCAAAGTGCTGGGATTACAGGCGTGAGCCACCGCATCCGGCACTTTTGTTCTATTTTACGGTTCACAATCCCATATTATGTATTCTCACAATTCTCCCGTGAGGAAGCTAATATTTGACAACAAAGAATTGAGCCAGTGGGTCCCCCAGGCCACACAGCTAGTTAGTAGAGAAGAGCTTAAAACCCAGACCTCTCTCCTAGTTCTGTGTGCTGCCATGCTTGTGCATCGATTTTTAGGCTCCCGGATGACCTTGAGATAGTTTCATTGGCACTACCTTCACTTTGTTGTTGTTGCAGGAAGGAACAACAATTTTGAGACAAATCATCACATTTCCCTTCAGAAACAGAATTATTATCATTCATCTTCCTCCAAAAGGTCATACAATTTGTGACAAAGCTGCCCTGTGTACGTTGTTGCTGTTTTGGTTTGCACTGGTCTCTTTTCCCGCTTCTGAGCCTCCTCAAAGGCTTCCATCCGAGATGCTCTGGAATGGAGTGAGTCACTGAGACACAGATGTAGGGCCACCTGTGAGCAGCTTGAGTCAATTATTCTAAAACTTATGAAACTGACTCATCAGTGGGGGTTTTCCGTATGTCTTGTCTTCAAGTATCTAAAAATATCAGTGCTTGCCCAGTTCAGGCACTCATGGCTCATACAGATTGCCTGATACCTGGCTATGTTCATCCAGATTGAGAGCTGCTTATGGGCAGGGCCCATGTCTTAGTCAACCTTTGATTCCAAGGCCTAGTACAGTGCCTGGTACACAGTAGGCACTCAATAAATGTGTGATTAATCTGGTTGGGTTGGATTGCAAACCCCTGTGCCCTGCCAATCCAAGAAGAAGCAGGGAAACCAGATGACGTCTGATGTACTGCCAAGTCAACCAAGCATCCCTGGCTGGTGCCCCAGCTTCTGCTGCTCCTCTTCATGGACCCCAGTCAGTGCCTTTGCCTGTCGACCCCCACAACTGCACTGCCCTCTTACTCCCCCTGACCAGACTGCGAGGAAATGGGAGGCCAAAGTGGAGATAGAGAGGCCTCCACCAAACTAAAATGGTTCACCTGACCTGTTTGTGTTCCCTTCTGGTATCCAGAATTTAATATTCTTACACTGGTTGTCTGTCATTTATAAATGTTCATGTGCACATAACTACTTTACAGAAAAAAATCTACTTAACTAAAATATTTCTCATCCTGGTCTATATTCAAACATGAATTTTTATAGCATTAGAATCAATGATTTTACTATAAATGATTCTGTGTGCTTATTTTGTGTGTGTGTGTGTGTGTGCTTATTTTTAAAATATCATCTGTAGACTTCCATATTCATGGTTACCTAATGTTTTATTATACTGATGTACTATTGTCTGCATGACATTTGCTATTCATTGCTTACTTGGATTGCTTCATTTTTTCACTATTGTGAATTGTGCTGTGATAAACACATGTGTTTGAATTTCCTTTTGGTCTTTTAGTATTCCTTAGAATCTGTTTCTTAGACTATATGCCTAGTAATAAGATAACCAGGGCAAAAGAATGAATGAACACACACACACACTCACACACATACATGAGCCATGTGGCATTACAGAAAGATGAGAACAAATTGCTAGTTTCTATTTGACAACACTTTTTAGGCAAGGGTTTTTTTAATCTTACTTTTATTTATTTATGGGTTTTTTGTTTGTTTTTGTTTTTGTTTTTGTTTTTTTTTTAAGATGGAGTTTCACTCTTGTTGCCCAGGCTGGAGTGCAATGGCATGACCTTGACTCACTGCAACCTCCACCTCCCGGTTCAAATGATTCTCCTGTCTCAGCCTCCTGAGTAGCTGGGATTACAGGCATGCACCACCATGCCTGGCTAATTTTATATTTTTAGTAGAGATGGGGTTTCATCATGTTGGCCAGGGTGGTCTTGAACTCCTGACCTCAGATGATCCACCCACCTCAGCCTTCCAAAGTGCTGAGATTACAGGCATGAGCCACTGCTCCTGGCCTTAAATCTTACTTTTAAAAAGTTAAAGTCTTGGAATTCAGGATTGAAATTGAGTTTTTTTAGAGTCAATTTGTACCAATACCCTAAGCAGTGCAAAAATGCCTTCTTCAACATTACAATACCTTGTTTTCACAATCAGTTATAATCTGTTGTTCAGGTTAAAGTACATGAAGAAAATCCAGCCTCACACAGATAGGTGATTGTGAAAGAATAAGTCTGTAATAGTCTTTTCAGATAAATCTGGGTATTCTTTTTTGATACTACTTTTTTTATACTACACTATATATTAAAGCAAGCAAGGTAGAAGCTAAAAAAGAAGAAAAAGAAACTATATGAGTGAACTTTTTACACCCTGTTACATTAAAATTCATTGGTCTATCTTGTACTTTGAATGACTCTTTCGCCCATGCGTGATTTTATAACATCACTCATTGGTCAGTTGGAAAATTTAGTTCAATAGTATAGACAGACCTTATAAATGTAGACACATTGCATTATACAATATCAAATAATTACATTGGCCCAGGACTAGATGTCTTCACTGGAGAATTCTACAAAATATTTCAGAAAGAAATAACACCAATTCTTCTTAAACTTTTCTTTTAAAAAATGAAGAGGAAGGAACATTTCCAAAATCATTTTTTCAGGACCCCACTACTCTGATAACAAAATCAGACAAAGATACTATAAGAAAATAAAACTGGCCAGGCATAGTGGCTCACACCTGTTATCCCAGCACTTTGGGAGGCTAAGGTGGGTGGATCACCTGAGGTCAGGAGTTTGTGACTAGCCTGGCCAATGTGATGAAACCCCATCTTTCCTAAAAATACAAAATTAGCAGGGCGTGGTGTTGCATGCCTGTAATCCCAGCTACTTGGGAGGCTGAGGCAGGAGAATTGCTTGAACCCAGGAGGTGGAGGTTGCAGTGAGCTGAGATCATGCCATTGCACTCCAGCCTGGGCTAAAGAGCAAACTCAAAAAAAAAAAAAAAAAAAAAAAAAATTAAAAGAAAGAAAGAAAAGAAAAAAAAAATTACAGACCAATATCCCTGATGAATATTGATGCAAAAATTCTCAACAAAAAACTATCAAACCAAATTCAACAACGTATTAAAAAAAAAAGATTGTGCATCATAACCAAGTGAGATTTATTTGTGGAATGTAAGGATGGTTCAATATATGATAATCAATCAGTATAACACAACATATTAAAAGAATGAAGAAAAAAAAACATGCTCATCTCAATTTATACAGAAAAAAGCATTTTACAAAATTAAATACCCTTCATGATAAAACACCCAACAAACTAGAAAGAGAAGGAAATTATCTCAACATAATAAAGCCCATATGTAAACAGCCCACAACTAACACCATAGAAATTGTGAAAAACTGCCTCTAAGATCAGGAACAAGGCAATGATTTCCACTCTCATCACTTCTATTCAACATAGTACTGGAATTCCTAGCCAGTGCAATTTGGCAAGAAAAATAAATAAAATGTATCCAAGTGGGAAAGAAGGAAGTAAAAATCTCTCTGTTTGCAGATGATATAATTTAATATGTATAAAATCCTAAAGATTCCACCAAAAACTATTAGAAGTAATTTTAAAATACAGCAAAGTTGCAGGATACAAAAATCAATTGTGTTTCTATATACTAAACAATAATTAATTCAAAAAGGAAAGTGAGAAAACAATCCCATTTACAATAGCATCAAAAAGAAAAAAATACAAATAAACTTAAAAATACAAAGGATTTGTACACTGAAAACTACAAAAGATTGCTGAAAGAAAGAAGACACAAATAAATGGAAAGATATCCTGTGTCCATGGATTGGAAAAATTAATATTATTAAAATGCTCACACTACCCAAACTGATCCACAGATTTAATACAATCCCTATCAAAATCCCAATGGCCTCTTTTGCAAAAATGGGAAAACAAAAAAAGTCCTCAAATGCATATGGAATATCAAAGCATCCTGAATAGCCAAAACAATCTTGAAGAAAAACAAAGCTGGAGGCCTCACACTTCCTGATTTCAAAACAGAATACAAAGCTACAGTAATCAAAAGAGTGTGGTTTTGGCATAAAGACAGACATATAGACCAAAGGAACAGAAAAATGCAGAAATAAGCCTTCACATATCTGCTCAAATGATCTTTGACAAGGGTGCTGAAATCACGCAATGGAGAAGAGATTGTCTTTTCAACAAATGGTCCTGGAAAAACTGGATATCCATATGTAAAAGAATGAAGTTGGACCCTTACTTTAAAACATAAACAAAAATTAACCTAAAATGTATTAGAGACCTAAATATAACACCTGAAACTATAAAACTTCTACAACAAAAAATAGAGGAAAAGTTTTATGACATTAGATTTTATAAGGATCTTAGACATGATGCCAAAGCACAGGTAACAAAAGCAAAAATAGACAAATGGGACTACATCAAACTTAAATATTTCTGCACAGCAAGGGAAATAATTGACAGCATGAAAAGGCAACTTACAGAATGGAAAAAAAAATATTTTCAAACCATGTATCTGACGGACTAATATCCAGAATATATAAAGAATCCCTACAATTCAATAATAACAACAAAAAGCAAATAACCTGATGTAAAATGAGCAAGAGACTTGAATAGACATTTCTCCAAACAAGAACTACAAATGGCCCACAAGCACATGAAAATATACTTAACATCTTAATTGTTAGGGAAATGCAAATCAAACATTAAGTTATTACCTTATGCCTATTAGAATGGCCACTATCAGGAAAACAGAAAGTAACAGATGTTGGTGGGGACTTGGAGAAATTGGAGCCCTTGTGGACTGTTAGTAGGCATGTAAAATGGCGTAGTCAGTATGGAAAACAGTATCAAGGTTTCCTAAAAAATTAAAAATAGAATTACCATATGATCCAGCAATTCCACTACTGGATATATCTCCAAAAGAATTGAAAACAGGATCTCGAATAGTTTCACACTCATATTCATTGCAGCATTATTCACAATAGCCAAGATACAGAAGTAACCTAAATGTCTATAAATGAACAGACAGACAAGGAAAGTGTTGTACATACATACAAGGGAGTATTATTGAGCCTCAAAAAGGAAATTATGTTATATGCTACAACATGGATGAAACTTGTTGGGATGTTACGGTAAGAGAAATAAACCAGTTATGAAAAGACAAATGCTGCATGATTCTCCTTATATGTGTATCTAAAGTAGTCAAACTCTTAGAAATTAAAAATAGAATGGTGGTTGCCAGATGCTGGTGTGAGGGGGAGAAGCATTGTTGTCTAGTGGGTGTAGAGTTTTAGAGTTGCAAGATAAAAACATTTCAGAAGTCTGTTGCACAACAGGGTGCATGTAGTTAGCACTGCCGTACTGTACACTTAAATGGTTGGGATGGTATCTTTCATGTTCTGTGTTTTTTAAAACAGTAACCGAAAAATTAGCGAGAGTAGAGAGAAGGAAGGGAGGAATGAATAGGTGGAATATAGGCATAGCGGAAGAAAAATATCTTTCTCTACCCATTCTAGGTTCATGGCTGAGTCCCCTGTAACAAAAGACAGATTAACAAGAGAAAAGCATATAAATGTATTTAAGTTTTACATGACATAGGAGGCTTCATAAGGAAATGAAGACCCCACAGAAATTGTTAAACTTGGTTATTCTTTTGTGTGTGTGTGTGTGTGTGTGTTTTTTTTTTTTTTTTTTTTGAGGCAAGTTCTCACTCTATTGCCCAGGCTGGAGTGCAGTGACATGATCATGGTTCACTACAGCTTCAGTCTCATGGGCTCAAGCAATTCTCCCACCTCAGCCTCCCAAGTAGCTGGGACCACAAGTGTGTGCCACCATGCCCAGCTAATTTTTTGATTTTTTGTAGAGACACCGTCTCTATGTTATGTTTCTCAGGCTGGTCTAGAACTCCCAGGCTCATTCCTCTCCAGCCTCCTCTTTCCTCTGCTGCTGTTAAAACCATAACAGCCTTGACCTTTGGTCAGTGCATGCAAGTTTGATGAAGTGCTTTCCCATTCATCATCTCCTCTGGCTTTTGATCTTCAACCTTTGTGAGACAGACATCCTTCCCACTTTTCCATAGGAAAATGAGGCAGGAACCTGCCCAGGTGTATAAAGGTCACCGTTCTCATGTCTCTTTTCAAGATCTTTCCAATCTCCAAAAGACTGATTTATAATGAGGTTTACCTGATGGCTAGTTCCTTCGCATGTTCCCTCCAAGAAAGATTCACTTTATAAAATGGAATTAAAACAAACAAACAAACAAACAAACAAAAAATTTGTATCTAAGAAGTGATTCCCTAATTTTGAGACTCTTTTTTTTTTTTTTTTTTTTTTTTTTTTGAGAGAGTCTTACTCCGTCGCCCAAGCTGGTGTGCAATAGCACAATCTAAGCTCACTGCAACCTCTGCCTCCCGGGTTCAAGCAATTCTCCTGTATCAGCCTCCCAAGTAGCTGGGAATACAGGCACACGCCTCCACACCAGCTGATTTTCTTTTGTATTTTTAGCAGAGTCGGGGTTTTGCCATGTTGGCCAGCCTGGTCATATTGAGACTCTTATGTGCCTTTATGGTTTTTGCCTCTCAAGGAGAATAACTACAAGGAGAAATAGAAAATAGCATAATTTTACAAGTAAAGTGTAATGGGTATGCATTTTGCAAATTTTAATAAATAAATATAAATATTTACATTTACAAGTGACCCCAGCATCCACTGTGTGCCTTTTGCCCCAGTGACATCTGGACATAGCATGCGTTCCCCTCTGCATGACATAATATATGCATCAAGATTGGATACGTACAAGAGTTTTAGCGGAATTGACGAGGATTTCATAACCTTGCTCCTTTAATAGCCACAAACCATTTAGTAGGACAACTAAAAGCTCAATTAAAGTAAACCCCAAAGAGTTAAAAGGAAAAAGCCTAGAGTCCAAACCTAGCCAGCTGAGCCTTTGAAGTACTTTTACAAGGCTCTGGCCAGATGGGGGAGTGCTTTAAACGGAGGAAACAGGAAGTACCTAGATTAAAAGTTTGTTTTGTTTCTTAGGAGGGGGTGGTCTTTCTAGAAGTGCTCTTCCAGGAAACCTGCCCTTTCCCACCTAGATGTTGAGGTTTCCTGAGAAAAAATAAATAGCCTCTCCTTAGCACAGTGTAGAGGCTCAGTTAGGCGGTAACAAGCCCAGAAACGGAGCCGGCTCTGCTCGATGTTATCAGCGCAAAGGAAGGGGAGGAGGACTTTGAAGCAAGGGCCTGGGGAGAGGAGGCGGCAGGAAGAAGAGGCGGAGTGAAGGCGGCCATCCGAAGACCTCAGGCCACCGCAGCAGCAGCAGCGGGCAGAAATGGCACGCAGGAGCCAGGGCGTTTGTTCCTGCGGCTGTGCTTCAGGGCCGGGCTCTGTTCCCCCGGGGAACAGCATCACTGCAGAAGGTGGCCGGCTGGCTCTGGGATGCAGGGGCATCCAGTTAAGGCACCGAACACCGCAGAAAAGAGACCCAGAAATGAAACCCTTCTCAAACCGTCCCGTTTTGCTCAGGGCTCCACAGGAAGAACCTCCCTATGGCTAGAATGGCCTGATCCTCGTGGACCGCACTGCCCACTGGTGGAGGTGTACTCGAAGCACCACCCACGGGGGCAGTTCGGGGCTGTGGGCCTGAGCAAGGAGGTAGTATACCTCGACTGGACGCGCAGAGTTGTGGCATCCTGGACACGTACACTCTATCTTCCCAAATATCAGACTGCTTCTCAAAATATGCTAGCTACAGCTGTGTCTCAACACATCCTTCTGAAAGTTACTGTCTCCCAGGCCATCACGTCCAACTTCCCATGGCCTTTAGCCGGCTCTGCCCTTTCCCTGGCATGTCTTTCTTCTTTCATATTTTACCCAGAGACTCCTTAGTTAGATAACCAGCTTCATCTTTGCTCTTAGATGCCCAGCACGCTGCTTCTATTCCTAATCCCAGTGAACCCAGCCGCCCTGGTACTTCCCCTTTCTCCTGAGCTCCCTTCTAAGGAGTCTGGCCAGTGTCAGAGGCCATGTGATGTAGTCACTGTTACAGAAAAAAATGACCCAATGATACTTGTTAAAGCATGGTGTGGCCGACTTTCTTCAGGACCATCGCAATAGGTATAGGGACCACCAAGCAATGAGATTTTGCAGTGGGAGACAGAGATTGGGCTCAACTCTGAATACAGCATGAGCAAGTAGGAATGTATAGCCAAGGAGCAGGGTGGGGGTCGGTGGAGGGAAAATCACTAAGAGGGAACTTCAGGACTGAGGGAGATTTTAGCTAAAGGGACAACAGGATTCTTGCTGAAGACAGGCCAGGAAACCAGCCATCGCCTGGGGGCTAGTGGAGGGAGAAGAAACCAATCAGACATGAAGGTGATCAGATAGTGTAGGTAGAGGATTCTTGCTTACCTGACTTAGCAGGTTTCTTTGCTAAAACTGGATTTTACAAGGAAGTGCACAAGGCCTTAGGAGAAGATTCCAGAACCTGACTAAAGTTTGCTCAAGCAAATAATTTTTGTCGCAACCTGCCAAGCTTTCTTAGTAATTTTTATATTATTTGTCAAAAGCTTCAAAAAATTATTTCAACCAAGTGAGCCATTGCTAGTAACTGCTAAGGAGCTCTGCCCTGTCACAAGCAAGGCTGGTGGGGAGCAAGAGGTCCACATGGCCCACTGGTTCTACACTGACTTTGCCAGCATGTGGCTGGTCACATGGCCCACTGGTTCTATACTGACTCTGCCAGCGTGTGGCTGGTTTATAAACTACAGGCAAATGAGTACGCCAGACAGTGACTCAGCACTTTCCTAACAGTAAAAGCCCAGAGAGAATATGCATTTCAATGTAGGAGTGTCTGTGTCAATATCTAACATTCAGCATTTCTTTCTGTTTTCCCCTTCCCTCCCCTCCCCTCCCCTCCCCTCCCCTCCCCTCCCCTTCCTTTCCTTTCTTTCTCCCTCCCTCTCTCTCTCTTTCTTTTCTTTCTTTTTCTTTCTTTCTTCCTTTTTTTCTCTTTCTTCTTTTTTCTTTCTTCTTTCTTTTTTTAGATAGGGTCTCTCTCTCTGTGGCCATCAATATCTGTAACATTCAGCTTTTCTTTCTTTCTTTCTCTTTCTTTCTTTCTTTTTTTCTTTCTTCTTTCTCTTTCCTTCCTTCCTTCCTTCCTTCCTTCCTTCCTTCCTTCCTTCCTTCCTTCCTTCCCCCCTTCCTTCCTTCCTTCTTTCCTCTTTTTCTTTTTTTCTTTTTTTAGACAGGGTCTCTCTCTGTGTGGCCCAGGGGCTGGAGTGCAGTGGCACCATTGTAGCTCACTGCAGCCTCAAACTCCTGGACTCAAACAGTCCTCTGGCCTGAGCCTCCCAAGTAGCTGGAAACCACAGGTGTGCACCAACACACCCAGCTAACTTAAAAAAAAAAAGTTTTTGGCCGGGTGTGGTGGCTCATGCCTGTAATCCTAGAACTTTGGGAGGCCAAGGTGGGTGGATCACCTGAGGTCAGGAGTTCGAGACCAGCCTGACCAACATGGTGAAACCCCATCTCTACTAAAAATACAAAAAATTAGCTGGGCATGGTGGTGGGCACCTGTAAGGCCAGCTACTCGGGAGGCTGGGGCAGGAGAATCGCTTGAATCGGGGAGACAGAGGTTGTAGTGAGCTGAGATCGCACTATTGCACTCCAGCCTGGGCGACAGAACGAGACTCTGTCTCAAAAAGAAAAAATAGAAATTTTAAAGATGGGGTCTTGCCTTGTTGTCTCGGCTTAGCATTATTTCTGAAGAAATATAGTGCTCATATTTTGAGAGAAGTACAATTAGTACTTGCCTTGAACCAAGAAATGTGATTAAATGTTATAATAGTTAAGAGATAAATAGAAATGCTGATTCCTCATAATAAGTAAATGTCCATATACTTTTATTCAGAGACTTTTTCAATACAGGGAACTGAGATGAATGCAGAGTTTCTTGGAGAGTGAAAGAACAGTTAATAATGTGTGTTGAATTCTGAAACATTTGGCAGTTTCACAAAAGAGACTTTGTAGTGCCCTTGTGATAATTGTAAAATAAAGTAGGAAACAAACCTGAATAAATATATAGAAGAGAAAAACAAGTTACGGTAGTCTAAATATAAGATACAAGGTAATTCCTTTAAACTTTCAGTACAAAATATACCTCAGAACAAATAGAATGTACTGAGTACACCCAAACAATTCTCATTTTAGATGTCAGAGCCATATGATTTCTGGCACCAGGTCAGAATGTGCAGGAAAATTTTAGCATCTGAGAGATGGGTTATAAAGTGTTTGCAAGAACTAATGGAAGTCTCAAATTTATTTTGTTCCCAAAGAAGTTTGTTTTTTAGAGAATTTCTGGAAAATGACGTTAGATCATTAGAAAAATAATAATTCCTGGGCGTTGCCCTGTTGACAGCCAATGTAAATGCTGCATCTCCCTGGATCAAAGAAACTAGCCCTTCAAAGAAAAACTGGACAACATCATGAATTAAGTATTTCAAACGATGAGAGAAATGCTTCCAAAAGAAGAAGAAAGTATAGGGTGTTTGGAAAGGAGGTGGCAGATTTCTTTAAATGCAGAGAATTTTTAAAATCATAATAATAAAATAACTGGCATCAGTGGAGCATTTTGTATGTGCCAACACCACTTGCTAAGAGCTTTACACATGCAATTTCATTTTAGCCTCACAAAACTCCTCTGAAGGAAGTACGGGCATTGTCCCCATTGCCAGATGAGGACACAGAAGCATAGAGAGGACATTGCCTTGCCTGAGGCCACAGATGTAGTCAGACACCATGGCCTGTACCGTCGGCTCTGCTCTAGTGCCTTCCTTCTGGCCTATGTAGTGTATAATGCTGTTAACACTTGCAATGACCCAAGCACCTTTCCAAGGACTTTACAGGTACTAATTCTAATGCACACAGCAATAACCAATGAAAGACACACAATCAGCACCCCATTTTACAGATGAAGAAACCAAGACCTAGAGAGGCTGAGAGAGCTGTCCAAGATCACCCAGCTATGTGCCAGAGTGGGATTTGGACCTAGGCAACCTGAGCTCAGAGGCCGAAATCTGAATCCTTTCACAATACCGTATCTCATGCAGCAAAAAACTTTTCAGTCTTACATATATCATTATGTTGTTTCCTTTCTTCCTTTTTTCCATTTTTTCCCTGTCTTTTTCTTTTTGGAGGCGGGGTCTCACTATGTCACCCAGACTGGAATGCAGTGGCACAATCGATCTTGGATCACTGCAGCTTCATCTCCCTGGCTCAAGAGATCCTCCCACCTCAGCCTCCTGAGTAGCTAAGACCACAGTTGCACACCACCATGCCCAATTTTTGTATTGATTGTAGAAACAGGGTTTTTCCATGTTGCCCAGGCTGGTCCCAAACTGCACCCAGCCGTGCATCGTTTCTGAATTGCACTCTAGGCAAATAAGTCAACAATTTTAAACAATAGGGAATATTAGTAAATGAGTATTTTCTTTATTCACATTAATTTCAAATTCAGGAAGGACTGAAGAAAGACATGGGAGAAAATGCCCATGTGGCCCAGATTTGTCACTACCAGCTCCTGGTCATGGCAGTAGAAGTGCGATGTGATGAGTAGAAAATGTGGGGGAGGATTCTGGTGAGAAAGTTAAGAACTGGAAGAACTGGCAGGGCCATGACAAGAAAAAAGCTAAACAATGCCTGAGCTTCTGTAACAGCCTGGGATCCAGATTAGTGACCGAGTGGAACAGAAGCGATAAAACACCGCATTGTCGAGCACCTGATTCTTCCCACAAAACAAACCGACAAACAAAACACCGCCCTGCGCACTTGAGTTTATCGTCCTTTTACAGAAGGGTGTTATCTGACTCTGTGCTTAGCTATACTTGTCAGTCTTTTACCAGCTCTCATTGAAGATTGGCTAGGTCTCTATCCAGTATCTACATTACCTTGAGGGAGGTGTTGGAAGAATGAGCAGTAATGCATTGTGGACAGGACAGTTAATGTTAATTTTTTTAATAAACAAATATTTATAGAGTCCTTACCATGCACAAGAATTCATTCCAGCTCTTGACTGAACTGCCAGCCATTTGAGAAGATGAGGAAATGATGCCTCCTGGTGGTTATGATCATTGTTTCCTTAACCTGAACAAACTCACCCCCTCCTAAACACTGCCCACACTACAATGGAAAATAAAGCCTATGCCAGTGGGTAGTTTCCTGGCAGTTCTGTACTCACAGATGGTTGATTACACCTCCAGCTGGATGCCAGTGGATTTGCTGGAGTAAAATAGTTTAGGCTGCTGTAACACCGCCACATACACACACACACACACCTCAGTGAACACAAGGCCTTCTTCGAGGCTCACGGACCACATGCAGTGTGAATTACAAGTTTCATGGGTGATGGGAGTGCTCTGCTCATTGCAACCATCCAAGGACTCTGATAGGCTGACAGAGGATCCCTTTAGGTAAATGCTTCCACGATGCTGGAAGAATGAGAACAGAATTGTTCACCGGCTCTTCATCTTGCCTCCTGGAAGTCTCATATAATTTCTACCCACATTTAATTGGCCAAAGCAAGTGGCATGATATGCTTATTTTTTAAAAAGACAACAAAATGCAAACTTAGTTTATGTCTAAGCCCATGAGGCTGGGTAATTTATTTTAAAAAGAGGTTTATTTGACTCACAGTTCTGGTGACTGGAAGGTTCAAGACTGTGCAGCTGCATCTGGTGAGGCCCGCAGGCTGCTTCTGCTTATGGCAGAAAGTAGAACGGGGCAGGTGTGTGCAAAAACATCACATGGCAAGAGAGGAAGCAAGAGAGAGAAACTGAGGAAGCCAGACTTTTTTTAACAACCCACTCTCACAGGGTGTACACCTGTAGTCCCAGCTACTCAGAAGGCTGAGGTGGGAGGATCACTTGTGCCCAGGAATTAAAGACCAGGTTGGGCATCACAGTGAGACTGTCTCATTAAAAAACAACCAAACAAACAAACACCACTCTGGTGGGAACTAATTCATTCCCTGGAGAGAGAAAACTTACTCGCTTCTTTGGTAAGGCATTAATCTATTCAAGGGAGAACCTATTAGGCCCTGCCTCCAACACGACCACGTTGGGGATCAAATTTCAACATGAGTTTTGGTGGGGATAAACCACATCCAAGCCAGAGTAGTATGTGCCCAGGAAGAAGGAAGACTGCACTGTTCACTTATGTGTGGCCCTAGTGACTATGACATTGAGTAAATGGCATTGAGTAAAGGAAATTGGATGTTAGAACACGGAAGCATGGGGTCACCAAAAACGGCCCCTTTTAATCTTGTGCATCTCAGACTAAAGACCTGCATAAAGTGGACTCAAGAATGATGACAGGTGTTAAAAATAATTAATTAGGGCCAAGCACAGTGGCTCTTTGGGAGGCCTAGCACTTTGGGAGGCCGAGGCAGGTGGATCACTTGAGGTCAGGAGTTCGAGACCATCCTGGCCAACATGGTGAAACCCCGTTTCTACTATAAATACAAAAATCAGCTGGGTGTGGTGGTGCACCCCTGTAATCCCAGCTATTCTGGTGGCTGAGGCAGGAGAATCACTTGAACCTGGGAGGCTGAGGTTGCAGTGAGCTGAGATTGCGACATTGCACTCCAGCCTGAGCAACAAGAGTGAAACTCCATCTCAAAAATAATAATAATAATAATAATTAATTAGGATGGCCTTTAAGTTGGGGTTGCTCCCACGCCCTGGGTTCCTAGGTGAGCAATCCAGAACCCAACTCAATGTCAATGGTTGGGTTAACCAATCAGAAACCACCAACCAACCTCTAACCAGGGACTTTTCACTGGAATAATCCAAATGAGGCTATTACTGTACTTTAACAAATCAAGTATTTTTTTTTTTTGTCTTGCTTCTGAGTGAACTGGTCTTGTAAAAGACTTCTCCCCCACCCCTGACCCCCACCCCTTTGCCAGAGCCCCCAATCGCCTGAGGTCTGGCGCTCCCTGTTTATGAATAAGGTGAATAAACCCTTTAAGATTTTAAAGCACCTCAATATATCTTTTCACATTGGTAATGTTTTAGTAGGTATATGTGCACGTGGGGAAAGGGTCAGATGGAGCTGGCAGTGAGTGGCCAATGACTACAGAGACAAGGACAACAGACACCTACCGTGCCGTTACCAGTTTAAGAACTTGCAACTGGATCCTAAAGTTGCCAGATGTCTGTGGGTCCCGAGGTCACAGAGAGGGTGGTATGTTTGAATTTTAGGAAGAGAAAATATTTGAGACTATTTTGCCCACAGCCCTGTGACTGTTTATGAACATCCAGTAATAAAGAAAATGATCTTATGCAAAGATGAAAGCTCAGCACTGGCAGATTTTGAGATTTGGTTGCAACCTCTCTACACAGGACTTCATGGCTTTTGGCCTTGATCTTTGACTCACTGAATGCCCACAGTCCCTGGTGTTCTCCATGCCAAGCCACTGGCACAAAATGACCTTTCATTCCTGACAAAATTTAACTAATGCTTCTTGTGAAATAAAGCAGCAGGCAGGACCGGAAATATGGGAAGGAAAATGAGAGGGAAGTATTTATGGCATTGTCCCCCAGGGCTTTTCCCAAAAACAGGATGCTGTCTGGAGGGACTGGGTTTCTCTATAAAATGGAAGCACTGGCCAGGTGTGGTGGCTCATGCCTATAATCCTAACAGTTGGGGGGGCCGAGGCAGGTGGGTGACCCGAGGTCAGGAGTTCGAGACCAGCCTGACCAATATGGTGAAATCCCGTCTCTTCTGAAAATACAAAAATTAGCCAGGCATGGTGGTGTCACCTGTAATCCCAGCTACTTGGGAGGCTGAGACGAGAGAATTGCTTGAACCTGGGATGTAGAGGTTGCAGTGAGCCGAGATCGTGCCACTGCACTCCAGCTTGTGTGACAGAGTGCTACTCTGTCTCAAAAAAAAAAAAAAAAAAAAAAAATTGGGAACACGAATGTGTCTGAGAAGCTGTTGAATCATCAGCCATCCACACCAAGCCTCGTTTGCACTCTGCAACCTCACTGGAAAGTATAAAGTACACTTTTAAGTCTCAAACCAAACAAGGACTCCAATTAATTGCTAAGAGAGCCAAGCAGGTGAACAGCCCAGAAGGCCTGGTCTTCCTTTCTTTCGGGGCTTTCTGCTCTGCAGTTCTAAGAGGAGGCAAAGCACCTGTTTGCTTCTTAGCACAAGTGTCATTTTAATGAGGTTCAGGGCTTTCTGCTCTGTAGCTCTAAGAGGATAAAAAGCACCTGTTTGCTTCTTAGCACAAGCGTCATTTTAATGAGGTGCAAATTCAACTTGTTCAGCAATGCTACACCAAGACAGCACAGCGCAAAGTGTGGTCCGTCCACCAAGCAATAGCAGCGATGCCCGATCTTGTTTGAAATGCAGAATCTCAGGCCCCATCCTGACCTGCTAAATGAGAACCTTGAGAACCTGCATTTGACAGTGTCCCCAGGCGATATGCAGCCACATTAAAATCTGAGGGACCCTGTTCTCCAGAGTTTTAGATCCTCCGTGAAAGAAGTCATTGCTTCTGCCCTCTATTGAACAGAACAAAGGCGAATCCGGGCTCCTCCCAGCCTGCCTTCTCTCTCTTGTTAAACAGTAAAATTAGCACCAAACACCCCAGTATTAATTCATCTGCCTCCAAGCCTTTATAAAACAATGTGTTTACATGAATGAAACTGTACTTTAAAAGAATAAGTCTATTTCAGTATGTCCCCATAGCTCCTAAAAGTACATTTTAAAAAAAAATCAGTTTTAAATGCTTACGTCCATAAACAGCATACTTATGTCTCCCAGACTATCAATTTGGCTTGATCTTTGACTCACTGAATGTCCGCAGTCCCTGATATTCTCCATGCCAGGCCACCAGTACAAAATGACCTTTCATTCCTGACAAAATGTAATTAATGCTTTTTGTGAAATAAAGCAGCAGACAGGACCGGAAATATGGGAAGAAAAATGAGAGGGAAGTGTTTATGACATTGTCCCCCAGGGCTTTTCCCAAAAACAGGATGCTGTTTGTAGGGACTGGGTTTCTCTATAAAATGATCATTTTATTTCTAACTCTCTTTTCTTTCTCCATCACCATTGTGTCAGAGGCATGCGAACCAGAGCAACTCTGTCTTGAATAGGAGTCGGGTAAAAAGGCTGAAACCTACTGGGTTGCATTCCTAGATGGTGAAGGCATCCCAAGTCACAGGATAAGACAGGAGGTCACACAAAATACAGGTCATTAAGACCTTGCTGATAAAACAGGTTGCAGCAAAGAAAGCAGCTAAAACCCACCAAAACCAAGATGGCCATAAGAATGACCTCTGGTCGTCCTCACTGCTATACTCCCACCCGCGCCATGACAGTTTACAGATGCCATGGCAATGTCAGGAAGTTACCCTATATGGTCTAAAAAGGGGAGGCATGAATAATCCACCCCTTGATTAGCATATACTCAAGAAATAACCATGAAAATGGGCAACCAGCGGCCCTCGGGGCTGCTCTGTCTATGGAGTAGCCATTCTTTTATTCCTTTACTTTCCTAATAAACTTGCTTTACTTTACTCTATGGACTCACCCTGAATTCTTTCTTGCATGAGATACAAGAACCCTCTCTTGCCGTCTGGATCCGGACCCCTTTCCTGTAACAACTGGCCAAGTACCAAACAGGTTGGATGGCCATTTGCATAACATTATGTCTGCTTACAGGAATTCCATGGGATGTTGTGGCTTTTATTCTGCTCTGTTCTGTTTGAGACTAGCTGGGAAGTCTGGACTATGTCCTGCTTGAGTACGTTCATCTGGGCTAGTCTAGTGCCTGTGTCTGAGGAATTCAGTAGAATGCTGAGAGATGCCACCGGGGAAGAAAGCTGATGTGACCCATTATCTATTTTTTTTAAAAGGTATGAACCATCATGCTTTACCTTAAAAATGCTAATGTTCAATAGCAGAGTGGCTTAATTTGAAAGTTAAGTTTTATTGTGCTATGGGAAATGTCATCATGATATATGTATTAATTACAGCTCATCTGCTTTGAGAATTTAAACGAAGCAAGTAAATAGATGTTGTACTGAAACTCAAGGAGGCTGCATTTAAAAAGATACTTTGGGGCCAGGCACAGTGACTCAGTCTGTAATCCCAGCACTTTGGAAGGCTGAGGCAGGGGGACTGCTTGAGCCCAGGAGTTGGGAGACTAGTCTGGGCAACATAGCAAGACCTCATCTCTACAAAAAAATTTAAAAATTAGCTGGGCATAGCACCACATGCCTGTATTCCCAGATACTTGGGAGGCTGAGACAGTAGGATCACCTGAGCCTGGGAGATAGCGGCTGTAGTGAGCTGTGATCATGCCACTGCACTCCAGCCTGGGCCACAGAGCGAGAACCTGCCAAAAAAAAAAAAGATACTTTGCTTTTCATTAGCACTTACTTCTTAACCTCAAGAATCTCCTCTCGGCACTCAAAAGATAAAACTGGTAATGATGGGGTTCATGACACACGACCCCAAAACATGGGGTAGTCCTTCTCACCTTCCTCTCACTCTTCTCCCCTGAAGCAAGCTGTAGCACCAGGGAAAGCATCTCCTACCTTTCCCTGAAGACAGACCTAAGACTGTTTTTCAAGAGGTGCCCTCCCTCTACCAAGGCAAAGGAACATCCTTATCTCTGAAGACACAGGACGACAGAGAAGAATCTGAACAGGACCTGCTGAGCTCCCCTCGCATTGCGTTACCACCCGACCATACTTGTTTTTTATTCAATTGTACTTCTCCACAACTATCTACTTCTTCATCAAAATGAACATAAAAAATACACAAGTCTACCAATTTCTTTGGATCTTCATTTCCTTATAAAGTGTCTTGTATCGTGTAAAACTTATATCAAATACACTTGGATGCTTTTCTCTTATTAATCTGTCTTTTTTTCTTATAAGGGCCTCAGCCATAATGGGAAGGAAAAATATCCCTTTTCCTCTACAGTACAGTTGACGTGAATGTGTGTTTCAATATTACTGAAGGCATCCCAGAAACTGTATTCTCTGGAGAGTTCCCAACAGCCTTTAAATAATCCCTGGTAAAACAGTGGAAAGAACATTTCCAGGTGGCAATGGAGCTGGAAGTGATATGACGTTTGTACGTGATGAAATACTCATTTTCTGAAATAAAGAATCTGTGAAGAGAGGAATTATGACTAGTATTTACATCAACTTTTCATAAACATCCCCAAATTCCAGGCACAAGACAAAAGGCATGACTCATCTCACAGTAGGCGCTGTGGCCGGGGAAGTGGCCCTCATGGAGGTTGCTTCCCTAATGCCTGAGAATGGCTCTGGTGAGATCTGTAGGAAGCTGATAATCAGGTATTTCACATGAGTATCGCCTGTCAAAACCTGGTTTTTGATCAAGAGCATTTCCTCAGCTAAAAATGTCATGCTTCCAGACCTCGATTTGATGTTTTTGGTAGATCATGACTGAAAAGACTGAAAACTTGAAAAACAATATGGATGATTGCAATGTTTAATTTCTGTGGTCTTTTGAATACACATGAGATTATGCTGATGACTGTGACTTGAGTTCTCCTATGTGCTGTAGCTTTAGGGGGCCAGGAAGTTCCTCTCCCCTTCCTATCCCTCTTCCCCTCCTCTAATAATGTCCAGAACCCCACTTGCAGGAGGCCTTCCTGTAGGTGAAGGAGGTAGTGCCTATAGGAACTTGTTTAAAAGCCACACTTCAGGCCGTGCACAGTGGCTCATGCTTGTAATCCTAGCACTTTGGGAAGCCAAGGCGGGAGGATCACTTGAAGCCAGGATTCGAGACCAGCCTGGGCAACAAAGTGAGACCCAATCTCTACAAAAAATTTAAAAATTAGCTGGGCATGGTGGCACACACCAGTAGTCCCAGCTACTCAGGAGACTGAGGCAGGAGGATTGTTTGCACCTGGGAGCTGGAGGCTACAGTGAGAAGTCATGGCACCACTGCACTCCAGCCTGGGCAACAGAGTGAGACCCTATATCTCACACTCACACACACACACACACATACACAAAGTCACACTTTGTGACCCCAGTCTCAGGGGTCCTACTTGGTCTGAGATGGAGTTAGAAGTCTGCATTTTTATAAGCATCCCCCCCCCCCAGATGATTCTGAGAAGTGATCTTCAGAATAAGTTTAGAGAAACACTGACTAAACCTAGTTAATTCCTCATGTTTAAAAAATTTATATTAAAAACAGAAAATAAGTGTAAGATGAGGAGAAAGGGGAACTCTTGTACATTGCTGGTGTGAATGTAAAATAGTGCAGCCCCTATGGAAATCAGTATGGCAATTCCTCAAAAAGTTAAATATACAATTACCATATGATCCAGAAATTCCACTTCTGGGTGTACATCCAAAAGACTTGAAAGCAGGGACTCAAAGAGACAGGTGCACACTCATGTTCCTATTCATTATTCACGACAGCCAAGAGGAGGAAACAACCCAGTGCCACTGACAGGATGAGTAGAGAAACAAAATGTGGTCCATCCGTACAATGGAACATGATTCAACCTTCAAAAGGAAGGAAAGCTTGGGCGGTGTGGTGACTCATGGCTGTAATCCCAGCACTTTGGGAAGCTAAGGCGGGTCGACCTCCTCACCTGAGGTCAGGAGTTCGAGACAAGCCTGATTCAGACACGTGGTGACACTCTGTGTCTACCAAAAATACAAAAATTAGCCAGGTGTGGTGGCGGGTGCTTGTAATCCCAGCTACTCGGGAGGCTGAGGCAGGAGAATCACTTGAACCCAGGAGGCGGAGGTTGCAGTGAGCCAAGATCGCGCCACTGCACTCCAGCCCGGGCGATAAGAGCGAAACTCCATCTCAACAACAACAACAAAAAAAAAAAAAAAAAAAAGAAAGAAACAAAGAAAGGAAATAATTCTGGCACATGCTACAACATGCATGACCCTTGAGGACATTATGCTAAGTGTAATAAGCCAGTCACGAAAGGACAAATACTGTATGATTCCACTTATATGAGGTACCTAGAATGGTGAACTTTACACATAGAGAAAGTAGAATGGTGGTTGCCAGGGGCTTTGGGGAGGAGACAATAGGGAGCTGTTCAGTGGGTACAGAGTTTCAGTGTGAGTAAATATAAAGAGTTCTGGAGATGGCTGGTGATGGTTGCACAAGAATGTGAATGTATTCAATGCCACTGAACTGTCCACTTAAAAAACGTTTAAGACGATAAACTGTGTTATGTGGGTTTCACCATGATTCAAAAAAAAATAATTTAAAAAACTATTCAATACGCCTTAAAGGGAAAAGACATTACACAAAAAATAAATCATTATCTCTGTGACTATTTTCCAGGTAGGAGATGGAAAAATACTAGTTAAAACTCACTTTTAAGGCTGGGTACAGTGGTTCAAGCCTATCATTTCAGCACTTTGAGAGGCTAAGGCAGGCAGATTGCTTGAGCACAAGAGTTCAAGACCATCCTGCACAACGTGGTGAAATTCCATCTCTACAAAAAAATACAAAAATTAGCTGGGCATGGTAGGTGCGCCTGTAGTCCCAGCTACTCAGGAGGCTGAGGCGGGAGGATCACTTGAGCCTGGGAGGCCAAGGCTGCAGTGAGCCAAGATCGCATCACTGCACTCCAGCCTGGGCCTGGGCAACAGAGTGAGACCCTGCCTATTTAAAACAAACAAACAAACAAACAAACAAACAAAAACTCTAGGATTCATAGACGTTAAAAAGACTTTCTCAAGGTCAGACATGGTATAGCCAGGATCTGACTCCAGTCAGCTGACTCCATGGCTCCTCCACAACTGCGCCCTCTGCCCACTGTGGTTCATTTCTGTTTGGGTGTAAGGACTAATAGAAAGAAAGTGTGATGCAGAATCTGATGTTTCAGGTTTGGGTTCCTGGAAGACAGGGTTTCAGTTTACAAAAGTGAGACATTCATGGGAGGATGCTGCTGTGAAGTGGGAGGGGAAGAGATAGAAGGTTCCATTTTTGAATTTATTCATCTGACTGACAGAAGACAGCAGTCTGTTGGAAATGCTGGCCTGGCATTCATGGGAGGGGTGGATGTGGGAGCTGTTGCTGGGCTAATTAGTAAGAGCAATAAGTGGGTAAGCTCAGCAGGGAGAGAAAGGAGGAAAAGAGGCAGAAAAGGGAGAAGTGAGAGGAGCCCAGAGCCAATGCCAGAAGCTGGGGAAATGCCCACGCTGTGTTCAGTAAGCAGACAGAGAGAGGAGCCAACCTGGAAGACAGAAGCAACAGGTGCACCCTGAATGCCCAAGACGAGCCTGAGAGGCTCTTACTGTGGCAAATTGCAATGTCATGGGCTGAGTACAGATTAGCATATGTAGATCATGTTTCAGGCCCATAGTTCTGGAATCTCCGTGACAGCTATGTGAGATCAACAGAGCTGTGTTATGATTTCCATTTTACTAATAAGTCAGCAACCACAATACTAGTCCATTTCTCAAGGTCATACACCAGCACTACATCCATATCTTCCAAGTCCAGATTCCCGCTCCCTGAGGAAGAAAGTAAGCAGTGGGAGAGGGAGCCATGTGTAGACAACAGGGGATGCATCACAAGTAGAGACAAAAAAAAAAAAAGCATAAAACCAATGGTATTAGCGATTCTACACAAAATGCATCTTCCTGAGAAATCTTTCTGTGGTGTAAGTTCTCAACAATTGCTGCAGTTACTGGTGAGTTTTACTAGTACATATGTAAGTTTCCAATTAACACACTTGAATTACTTACTCTCTCATAAGCATCATCTTATACTTACCGAAGTTACTCTGGAGAATCCTCAGTGATTCTGGCTTACCAGGACTCATCCACAGAAAGGTGTTTTGAGAATAAATTGGTAACACTTTAGAATCACTCAAGTTTGCTTCTGGCCCATTACCTGGCTCCAACCCTGTGGTACCATCTGCTACTGTGTTTAAAAGGCTGGGTGTGGTGGCTCACAGCTGTAATCCCAGCACTTTGAGAAGCCGAGGCAGGTGGATCACTTGAGGTCAGGAGTTCGAGACCTGCCTGGCCAACATGGTGGAAGCTCGTCTCTACTAAAAATACAAAAATTAGCCAGACATGGTGGCAAGTGCCTGTAATCCCAGCTACTCGGGAGGCTGAGACACGAGAATTGCTTGAACCCGGGAGGTGGAGGTTGCAGTGAGCCGACGTGGTGCCCCTGCACTCCAGCCTGGGCCATAGAGTGAGACTAAGGCAGACTTGAAATAAATGAGGAGAGCACAGTGATTGCGAAGATGAAGAAGCAGAACTTGTAATACTTCGATTTTGTCATTTTATGTGATGACTTATGTGATGGTTAATATTGAGTGTCAACTTGATTGGATTGAAGGATGCAAAGTATTGATCCTGGGTGTGTCTGTGGGAGTGCTGTCAAAGGAGGTTAACATTTGCGTCAGTCAGCTGGGAAAGGCAGACCCCAGTCTGGATGGGCACAGAGTGTGTCTGAGGTGTGTCTGATTAAGCATAAGTGAGATTCAAATCCACGCATTATTGAATACCCACCAATTACCATCCCCTGTTCTAGGAGCTTTTACCTGCTGCTATAGGAAATAAGCCAAAAAAAAATTTTTTTTTTTTTTTTTTTTGTGAGACAAAGTCTGGCTCTGTCACCCAGGCTGGAGTGCAGTGGTGCGATCTCAGCTCACTGCAACCTCCGCCTCCTGGGTTCACGCCATTCTTCTGCCTCAGTCTCCTGAGTAGCTGGGACTACAGGCGCCCGCCACCATGCCCAGCTAATTTTTTGTATTTTTAGTAGAGACGGGGTTTCACTGTGTTAGCCAGGGTGGTCTCGCTCTCCTGACCTTGTGATCCGCCTGCCTCGGCCTCCCAAAGTGCTGGGATTACAGGCATGAGCCACTGCGCCCGGCCGAAAATAAGCCAAATTTAAATCACTACACAGACCAATCAAATTTGAGCTTCCATCCTACTGCTTGTAAGAAGTACGTTCTTCATTCTCTGAGCTCTTCCTTCCTTGAAAAGTAAAATCCTCCAGGAGCTTACTTAGTGCAAATGAGGTAGTCCTGTTTACTATGATTGTGCAGAAAAGAAACTGA